>NC_134490.1:36200459-36202382 GCF_040206685.1 Ascaphus truei
TCTCTGACACGGGACCGGGGGGAAGCGGGGGGGGGGGGAATCAGGGACATGAGGGGCATCTCCGCTCCCATCACCCGCCGCGCTTTCTGACAGGGGACCGGGGGGAAGCGGGGGGGGAAGCAGGGACATGAGGGGGCATCCCTGCTCCCATCACCCGCCGCGCTCTCTGACGCGGGGGAAGCGGGGGGGGGGGAAGCGGGGACATGAGGGGGCATCCCCGCTCCCATCTCCATAACTGCGGGCAGCAGGAGCACCGGGGAGGGGAGGGAGGTGGGGGAATGCACAGATAATACTTACTGTGTCCTCCATGGAAAAGAATGGCCGCTCGTTGGGGGCTGCTCATATAGAGCCTGGCCGCGCGCCCTCAAAGCCTGGGAGCGCGCGCCAATCAGCTGTCAGGTAGGGGGAGTTTTATTTTTTATTTTTCAGCGCGAGCAGGGAAATTTTAGCGCGAGCAGGGAAAATTTAAAAAAACAAACACGTGTGCTGCTTGGGCCAATATTTACTCACCCGGGGGTTAAATCCTCTCGCCCCGGGCGTGTAAATGTATATGATTGTCGAACACTGTATATATATATATATTTTACAGTGTTCGACAAACCTATACATTTGCTCGCCCCGGGCGAGTGGATTTAACATCGTGGCGAGCTCCTATTGGCCCAAGCAGCACACGTTTGGTACTAGGTGGCGAGTAGATTTTTTTGTGTGGCGAGTAGATTTTTTGGTGATTTGTCAACCACTGTATATATTTATATATGTATACATTGATATAAACCAAGAGATTAAATATGTATACACTATATATAGTTCTATATGTTATACATCGGAGTAACATTTATACAAAAGTCATTTAAAACTTAGTAGTAGGGTACGTACAATTCATATGGATATACTGTATGCCGTTGACAAAGAATAGAATCAAGGAAAAGTGGGGCCATTTGAAATGTCCCAATTGTATAAAAATACATAGACCAAATGTCTTTCAATCACTATATACAGGCATACCCCGGTTTAAGGACACTCACTTTAAATACACTCGCGAGTAAGTACATTTCGCTCAATAGGCAAACGGCATCTCACGCATGCGCCTGTCAGTACGTTCCTGAACAGCAATACCGGCTCCCTACCTGTACCGAAGCTGTGCGCATGCGGGGAGACTATAGAGCCTGTTACACATGTGTTATTCACATCAGTTATGCACGTATATGACGACTGCAGTACAGTACATGCATTAAAGTGGGGAAAGGTAGTGCTTCACTTTAAGTACATTTTCACTTTACATACATGCTCCGGTCCCATTGCATACGTTAATGCGGGGTATGCCTGTAATGTATTCAAGTAAGTATGGACACCTTTCCTCATTATATGATTCCTAATATAAACACTTGATTAAGGAAATAACATATTAGTTAAAAAAAAAAATCTAAATTCTAATTTGATCTTTATTAAAAAAATGTATCTATCCTTAGTTAACATTATATATATATATTTTTTTTTGTGCGTATATATGTGTGTGTGTGTGTGTGTGTGTGTGTGTACACACACACACACACACACACACATACACACGTTATAGAGATAGTTGAGAGAGCGCAAAAGAGAGGGACAACGGGAAAAACTGATAACACGCTGCTAGTAATTAGCGCGTAAAATCATATGGGAAACAGAGGGGCACCCAACGTGTAAATCCCGCTGTTACAGAAGGACCCAATATTCAGTGGTCTTATTCTCAGTCTGTGGGATTATACAGTCAGCTGCGATTACCCTCATTTACAGCTGTCACGGAATGTCAAGCACACAGGGAGCAGTCATCCGCCTCCTAGTACAGGGGTGCTCAAGACCCTCCAACAGGTCAGGATTTCAGGATATCCCAGCTTCAGCAGAGGGGCTCAATCAGTAACTCCCTGCTTCAGCACAGGTGGC
>NC_134490.1:36202582-36207582 GCF_040206685.1 Ascaphus truei
GGTCCTTGAGCGGTTGTTTACTTGTGTTGGTGCTCTCTTCCTGTGCCCTCCCCTTCTGAGGGGGCGTGGTTGGGTCTCTGACGTCATTCTCTGCCCCTGTAATGACCGTTCCCTCTTAATGTCACACTATGTGTCTGCCACGGTTGTGACATCATTAACCTTGTCTGACCGACGCCATGCTGTGTCTGACTCATTTTCTTGAAGTAGGGTGGCAGGCAGAGGGAGGCTACAGAGTGTTGGGATTCCATGGCCTCCCACTTGGGCTCTGGGCAACCTGGGGCTCCTGGACCTCCTGCTCCAGCATTTGTGGAGAGGAGCTGCATTCAGGACACGTAGGTGTCTGCGGTGAGTAGAGTGCAAGCTCTTTGCACAAGGGCCCTCATGGTATGTGTACTGTATACTGTATGTAGATGTATATAGTATGTATTACATTATACTTATAGTGCATTTTTACATATACCTTGTGTGTTATATTGTAAAGAGGAGAATAGACTGACATCACATAATGAAACCTCATATAATAACAATAATAATACGTTATGCTCTAATGATATATTATCAACCATGTCCCACAATCAGGGGACAGGGGTGTGTAGTGTCCTGTCTCTGACTGTCCCCATCCCCTTCAGGGTCACAGAGAAGACACATGTCCAGGGCAGCAGCGACAATACAGAGTTTGCCAATCTGGGTAGGTAACACCCCATGCTATATAGAGGTAACACCATGTGATGTATACACAGGTAATGCCCCATGCTATATACAGGTTATGCATCATGCTATGTACAGGTAGTGCTTCAGATCTCGTTCCCCCTTCGTGTGCAGCAGACAATAATTCTCAGAAAGTGTGAGCGATTTCCAGAGTCAGCAAAGAGTCTCAGAGAAGCATCAACGTGCTAAGAATCGGAGGGGACTCGTGAATGTGAGCCAACACCTCTATTTGCACTTCTGTCACGTTTACTGTGCATAGTTATATACAGATACAATATACACCTGTACATTATCTTACAGACCTGTCCGGCAGACACCGTTCCATTCCGCAATGTGCAGTGCGCTCTGTACAACTACAGGCCCATCCCAGGGACCCAGGAGAGGAATCACTGGGTGCCATTTTATGGAGGTAACCAGATATATAGCACTAGATTGATCACACAACATTTGAATGAAATGTTGGCTGTGAAACCAGACAATCGTCTTTCATCTTATACTATATTAGTGAAAGCACTGTATGTTTGCCTGCCTGGATGTCCGGTGTCCCTAGCGGCAATGTCATTGGTCCCTTGGGCCGCCCGCCCCCGGCACACCTCTCATTGGCCTCACACACTCACACCACCCCCTTGGCCCGCCCCCACACCTCGCATTGGCCTGAGGCGGAGTGACGGGCCAAAGGTCCACAAAAAAAAAAAAAAAAAAAAACACACAGTGACACACACACACACACACACACACACACACACACACACACACACACACACACACCACACACACCACACACACACACACACCACACACACACACACACACACACCACACACACACACACACACACACACACACACACACACCTCTGTCCTCTCCCCCCCCCCCATCACACTCACCTCCCTCCCCACTCCATTCCCTCCCGCTCCACTCACCTCCCTCTCACTCCATTCCCTCCCGCTCCACTCACCTCCCCTCTCACTCCATTCCCTCCCGCTCCACTCCCTCCCCGGCCGGGGGACACGCGCCCACCTAAGAGGCGCCCGGAAGCCGCTCCAACTCACCTCCCGCTCCACTCACCTCCCACTCCATTCCCTCCCGCTCCACTCACATCCCACTCCACTCCCCTCCCACTCCACTCCCTCCCGCTCCACTCCCTCCCTGGCGGGGGTTGGCACACGCGGCACCTAAGAGGCGCCCGGAAGCCGCTCCACTCCCTCCCGCACTTACCTCCCTCCCCGGCGGGGGCACACGCGGCACCTAAGAGGCGCCCGGAAGCCGCTCCACTCACCTCCCGCTCCACTCACCTCCCACTCCATTCCCTCCCGCTCCACTCCCTCCCTGGCGGGGGTTGGCACACGCGGCACCTAAGAGGCGCCCGGAAGCCGCTCCACTCCCTCCCGCACTCACCTCCCCTCCCGCTCTACTCCCTCACTCACCTCCCTCCCGCTCTACTCACTCACCTCCCTCCCGCACTCACCTCCCTTCCCGGCGGGGGGGACCACGCGGCACCTAAGAGGCGCCCGGAAGCCGCTCCACTCACCTCCCACTCCATTCCCTCCCGCTCCACTCCCTCCCTGGCGGGGGTTGGCAACACGCGGCACCTAAGAGGCGCCCGGAAGCCGCTCCACTCCCTCCCTCACTCACCTCCCTCCCGCTCTACTCCCTCACTCACCTCCCTCCCGCTCTACTCCCTCACTCACCTCCCTCCCGCTCTACTCCCTCCCGCACTCACCCTCCCTCCCCGGCGGGGGGGACACGCGGCACCTAAGATGGCGGGCCGCCCCGAAGGAGAGGTGACGTGTGTGTGTCACTGTGTGTGTGTGTCACTGTGTGTGTGTGTGTGTGTGTGTGACACTGTGTGTGTCTCTCACTGGTGTGTGTGTGTGTGTGTGTGTGTGTGTGTGTGACACTGTGTGGTGTGTCTCTCACTGTGTGTGTCACTGTGTGTGTGTGTCTGTGTCACATGGGGGGGGCAGGGGGGGGAGCGGAGAAACATACAGGGGGAGTGGAGAGGAGAGAGCCGGAAATTTAACCAACCCACCCCCCTCCTCCCCCCCTACTCCTCCCCCCCCCCCCTCCTCCTCCCCCCCCCCCTCCTCCCCCCCCCCTCCTCCTCCCGTCCGCTCTCCCCCCCCCGTCCTCCTCCCGTCCGCTCTCCCCCCCTCCTCCTCCCGTCCGCTCTCCCCCCCCTCCTCCTCCCGTCCGCTCTCCCCCCCCTCCTCCTCCCGTCCGCTCTCCCCCCCCTCCTCCTCCCGTCCGCTCTCCCCCCCCTCCTCCTCCCGTCCGCTCCTCTCCCCCCCTCCCGTCCGCTCTCCCTCCCCCTCCCGTCCGCTCTCCCCCCCCTCCTCCCGTCCGCTCTCCCCCCCCTCCTCCCGTCCGCTCTCTCCCCCCCCCTCCTCCTCCCGTCCGCTCTCCCCCACACCTCCTCCCCCCCTCCTTCTCCCCCCTCCTCCTTCTCCCCCCCTCCTCCTCACCGTCCGCTCTCTCCCCCCCCCCCCCTCCTCCTCCGTCCGCTCTCCCCCCCCTCCTCCCGTCCGCTCTCCCCCCCCTCCTCCCGTCCGCTCTCCCCCCCCTCCTCCCGTCCGCTCTCTCCCCCCCCCCTCCTCCTCCCGTCCGCTCTCCCCAACACCTCCTCCCGTCCGCTCTCTCCCCCCTCCTTCTCCCCCCCTCCTTCTCCCCCCCTCCTCCTCCCGTCCGCTCTCTCCCCCCCCCTCCTCCTCCCGTCCGCTCTCTCCCCCCCCCCTCCTCCTCCCGTCCGCTCTCTCCCCCCCCCTCCTCCTCCGTCCGCTCTCTCCCCCCCCCCTCTCTCCGTCCGCTCTCTCCCCCCCCCCTCCTCCTCCCGTCCGCTCTCTCCCCCCCCCCTCCTCTCCCGTCCGCTCTCTCCCCCCCCCCTCCTCCTCCCGTCCGCTCTCTCCCCCCCCTCCTCCTCCCGTCCGCTCTCTCCCCCCCTCCTCCTCCCGTCCGCTCTCTCCCCCCCTCCTCCTCCCGTCCGCTCTCCACCCCCCCTCCTCCTCCCGTCCGCTCTCCACCCCCCCTCCTCCTCCCGTCGCTCTCCACCCCCCCTCCTCCTCCCGTCCGCTCTCCCCCCCCTCCTCCTCCCGTCCGCTCTCCCCTCCCCCCCCTCCTCCTCCCGTCCGCGCTCCCCCCCCTCCTCCCGCCCGCTCTCCCCCCCCTCCCGCCCGCTCTCCCCCCCCCTCCTCCGCCCGCTCTCCCCCCCCTCCTCCCGCCCGCTCTCCCCCCCTCCTCCTCCCGTCCGCTCTCCCCCCCCTCCTCCTCCCGTCCGCTCTCCCCCCCCCCTCCTCCTCCCGTCCGCTCTCCCCCCCCTCCTCCTCCCGTCCGCTCTCCCCCCCCTCCTCCTCCCGTCCGCTCTCCCCCCCCCTCCTCCTCCCGTC
Organism: Ascaphus truei; assembly: GCF_040206685.1. NCBI lineage: Eukaryota > Metazoa > Chordata > Amphibia > Anura > Ascaphidae > Ascaphus > Ascaphus truei. The sequence goes on from NC_134490.1 coordinate 36,206,674, forward strand.
CGCTCTCCCCCCCCCCTCCTCCTCCCGTCCGCTCTCCCCCCCCCTCCTCCTCCCGTCCGCTCTCCCCCCCCTCCTCCTCCCCCCTCCTCCTCCCGTCCGCTCTCCCCCCCCCTCCTCCTCCCGTCCGCTCTCCCCCCCCCTCCTCCTCCCGTCCGATCTCCCCCCCTCCTCCTCCTCCCGTCCGCTCTCCCCCCCTCCTCCTCCCGTCCGCTCTCCCCCCCTCCTCCTCCCGTCCGCTCTCCCCCCCTCCTCCTCCCGTCCGCTCTCCCCCCCTCCTCCTCCTCCCGTCCGCTCTCCCCCCCTCCTCCTCCTCCCGTCTGCTCTCCCCCCCCTCCTCCTCCTCCGTCCGCTCTCCCCCCTCCTCCTCCTCCCAGTCCGCTCTCCCCCCCTCCTCCTCCTCCCGTCCGCTCTCCCCCCCTCCTCCTCCTACCCGTCCGCCTCTCCCCTCCTCCTTCTCCGTCCGCTCTCCCCCCCCTCCTCCTCCTCCCGTCCGCTCTCCCCCCTCCTCCTCCTCCCGTCCGCTCTCCCCCCCTCCTCCTCCTCCCGTCCGCTCTCCCCCCTCCCTCCTCCTCTCCCGTCCGCTCTCCGTCCGCCCTCCCGTCCGCTCTCCGTCCGCCCTCCCTCTCCTTCCGTCCGCTCTCCCCCTCCTCCTAGCGGGAAATTTAACTCACGGGCAACGCCGGGTCTCTCAGCTACACACACACACACACACACAGACACACGTTTACACACACACGTTTACACACACACGTATACACACGTATATACACACACGTATACACACGTACACACACACATACACACACACACGTAGGCGCACGCATAAACACACACGTAGACACACGTATACACACACACATGTAGACACACGTACAAACACACACGTGTACACACACGTATTCACACACG
>NC_134490.1:36212582-36377662 GCF_040206685.1 Ascaphus truei
CGCGATGAAACACATTGCAATAATGTGTATGATCAGAGTGAGCGCGTGCCCATGAGTAAGTAAATTTGTTTCTGCAACTCGCTGGCGCGTCACGTGAGCGGTTCGCCAATGAGGGCGAACCAGCTCCATGACGTCATGGCCACGCCCCCCCCCGCCACGCCCGCAACTAGCTGGCCAGGAATCGCACGACAAGCAGAGCACATGACGTCACGGCGCTCAAGCGCCAGCGCACGCTCCCAACCTGGCCGCAGCCTTAGCATTTATCTCTACACTTATAATAAACCCTAATGTTTTAGTATATTTTCTGACCCATGATATAGGAACATCCCAGATGTAGCTTTGGAAGTAAGAACATCACACAGTGTATATTAAAGATAGATACCTGTATGTGTGGGCTGAAAAACTCTCAGGGCCATAGTTACTAAGTGGTGCTAGGCCATAGGATACCTTAGGCTACGTCCTAAGGCTGCGCTTATAGTACCGGCGACGCGACCGTCTCATCAAAACGAATGCATTGTTGCCGTCGTCGGCGCTTATAGTGCACGCGACGAAGCAACAGTGCTACCAAAAATCTGGTAGTCACTGATATTTGATTTTTTCGGCGACGGTCTCCCCTTGCGGACAATCAGGAGCTTCTCCGTCCCTCTGCCCACCACCCCCTTTTTTTGACGTCACTGGCCTTGTAGCCAGCGACGTCACCTAAACTTAAAATATAACTTTCGCGACAGCTGACGTCATCGGTCTCGTCGCCGTCACTATAAGCGCGGCCTTAGTGTGAGCGACCGCGCACACGAACAACAGGAAGCACCTATATGAGGCAGGCCATAGAGCGCGCGATGAAGCACAGCAGCATTTTCAGCAAGCAAGAGAATTAGGCTGAGTTCCCTGTCTTCACTGTGGCACAGCGCTACACCGCCATAGGCGGTCTGAGGGGAGAGGGAAGGTTTGCGATGGGAGGGGGCGTGGCTGTGGGTTTGCGGGGGCGTGGCCATGACGTCCCGCGGCTGGTTCGCCCTTATTGGCTGAACCGCCGGCGGGGGCGTGGCCACGCCTCCGTCGCAGATGTTAATTTCAAATTCTCCTGCCTGCCTGAAAACCTGTCGCGCACCGCTGGGGAAAGGTGCGCGACAAGGTAGGGACTGGGACCGGCCTCACTGGGGGGCGGGGCTTGATCGCACAGCGCACGCCGAGGCGTGCGCTGTAGAAGTGACTGGGGCCGCCCCCTTAGTTTTTGTCGTGCGGCGGCCGGGTCACGTGAGCGGTTCAGCCAATGGGTCCTTGTGTCCAAGTCACTTGAATTTCTTATGTCATAGCAGTGCTTAGTAGATATGGGCCTTGATGCTTAAAATGGCACTCTCTTAATTTCTTGAAGGAGGCTGCAGAAAGTGTAAGAAACTCAAAGGCAAATCCCAGAGGATTAAGCATTATTGTCAGAGCGACTTTGGTAAGAACAAGTCCTGACCTGCCGCTGTGTCTGGGAACTTCACCCAGTATCCCTCTCCTGTGCTTCTGTCATCAAACTATGCTGCTCCTCTCCTTGTGTGTGTGTGTTATATATATCTCAAATAAAAATACCACTCGTGAGCGCATTCACGTCTCAGACAGGTCTGCAAACATGCTTTTCACCATTATCTCTTGGCATACACTGCTTCCACTGCAGCCAAGAATTCTGGGTAAAGATGCAAATGAGCACTCACGATGTGTCACTTTTTGCTTGTCCATCTTAACATGGACACGAATAGATAGATAGAATATATATACACACATTATATCGTGCTGGTAATGTACATTAAGTTTTGCTCCTCAGAGCTTACAATGACATTTTTGGTGCCAACAGCACAGGGAGGTGAAGCAATTTGTCCAAGTTCACAAGAAGCTGACGCTTTGATTCTCTCTTTCCCTGGAGTAACTAGGGAACGTATATCTCACAAACAACTTGCACACTGTTATCATGCAGCGACTAAAAGAGATGTCATTCCAGGGAACACATTTTAACCCCTCCACTGCTGGAGAATGCAGCGTTTGACCCAGTTAATCCTCTCCTTCTCTGTGCAGTGATTCGTGCCAAGATTTTAGGGAGGAGGCTGCTGGGGAAGGAGACTCGCTATGACATCCAGGTGAAGCACGCGTATAAAAACCACTACCCCATCGTGCACCGTGAGTATATCTGGGTGTCCAACACGTGTGACTGCCCCTTGCTCCAGGATCGCCGGGAATATCTCATGATGGCCACAAGACACGTGAACTACGAGCACACTCTGAACAGGATCCTAGTCTCCGCCGAGAGCTACGTCAAACCCTGGTCCCCCCGCGAGGATCACCAGCTGCGGGATGTGAACGGACTCTGTGCAACATCCCCCTGAGGCCTCTGCACAACAACGTCCTTATCACAGATCTGCAGCTGGGGGTGGGAGGACAGGCAGAGTGCTGGGGGCCAGAAACCCTGCAGATACCCGCGGGGGGGGGGGGGGAGGAGTGAGGGAGCTGGAGGCCACAGCACAGCTACCCAAGCTGGTGTAGGACTGATCAGTCTCAGGTTTATGGACTTCTCCATTCTCTCAACCAACAAAACTATAAAAAGGCAGCGAACAATACATTAACATCCATTCAAGTGAATGGAGAAGAAACAATTGTTCACTGTGTGTTACCCGTTGATCACCATGTGGAGGACGGGGAGTCTATACTCTTACATCCTACACAGGCTCTTGGGTCTGCAGATCATACAAGAATCATGAAGGTTCTGGGTATGGACACATTGAGGCCCAGATTTGCTAAGCAGTGCTAAGCCGTAATGCACCTCACAGGCAGTGTAAATGAGTTTGATGTAAGGCTGCGGCCACGCTGCCGCTGACCACACTCATGCTTGAGAGCGGTGACGTCACTAACTCTTCAAGCATGAGCCATCGGCTGTCCTGCATTTTTTTTTCCGAGAGTGAGTGGGGAGGGGAGCGTGGACGAGCAGTGACTGGCGCTGATTGGTTGCTGAAGGTCATGTGACCCTTAGCACGCCTGGACATCAATTTCATCTGTTGAGCCTAGCACCTAGCGCCCGCGAGCATACAAGCGCGCCGCTTGAACGTGACCAGACACATTGAGATTTATTGAACTCAACACGCCAAGCGAGCTCAGCAGCAGCATGGACGCAGCCTTAGGTGCCTTATAGCTAAGCACCACTTAGTAAATATGGCACTGTGTCACTTTTAGGCTCCTCCCATTGCAGGAATTTATAATAACTGGTTCCACATGGAAAAAGATTTAAAAAAAAAAACATTTTATAGTTGTTCTTTGGCAGGATCCAGATATCACAGAACCTCAAATTAGAACAGAACCATTAGAATAGGTTTAAGAGCAACAACAAAAGAACAGCACAGGGCCCGGTGCACATTCTCTAATTAGACCAGGATTTGGTGACAGGGAGTAGAGCAGGGGAAAGAGTCTGAGACAGGAACGCTGACACTTCATTCTACTGAGGGAGAACTGGACCCAGGTTTCCCCCAGTACTGAGAATTACAGAGCAGCTGCTCCCTTACAGCTGCAGTTCAAGCTGTCGTTTAAAAAATAAAAATATGTGCACCAATACAATCTACACACTGACAAGTAATTAGCGAAGTTGCTGATTGATCCGTTCTCCTGTAATCGATCTCGATCGCTGAAGATTCGCCTCAGGGTTCACTAAATGCATCTTGGGTCCTTTTCTGTTGCACTGACAGACAAAGTTCTGTGAGGAAGATCATGTAACCAGGCAGGGATTAGATTAAATTGGTTCACTGCTAGAGAGGGCAGGGCTCAAAAAGGTGATGCTGTTTCAGAAGGGGAAGGGGATGAGATTTTGTAAAATGTTTGCTACATTAGAATGCATTAAAAATGTATTTTCTCATAGTACAGAACTGATTTATTTGAAAAAACAGATGTCGGATATTGCTTGAACTGCAGCGTTAATGTAATAACCCGATTCATATTTCACATGGAAACCAGTTATTTCCATGCATTGTATTCCAGGATTGATAGTTAACTTGTTTCACTTTACATCTGTCTCTCAGCTACTGGGAACTAGAAGAGGTCCCAAGAATCATTCTTTTGGGACAGGATGTGAACTACTAACTTTTTTTTTACATAATGCTGAATATATTTATATAATATCTATTCTTTGTAATTTATTTTTCCACAATAAAATATTCACTTTCATTGCCATGTTTTCTTTCACTAGTACCAAAACAAAGGTACCGAAAAGTTGTAAAATAATCTGGACCCTAAAAGAAAACACAGTCATAATTTGGAGGGTCCCTCCCGAGCTCACAAAGCTCTAGTATACACTCGCATATCTGGGGAATAAAGTGTTACTTCTCTAAGCATATCTGGGGCCAGGCAGGGAGAGAGCGCGCTGGCACTTGTGCGCTGCGCCCTGCTCGGGCGAATCGTGGCCGGCAAGGGGGAGGGGGGACGCGTGTTAGGGGCACGACCACGACGTCACTGAGCTGGTTCACCCTCATTGGGCGGACTGCTCACGTGAAGCGTGAGCGGCAGATTCAAATTTGCTTGCTTGGCAAGCAGGTAAACGCCACGCATGCTCAGTCGCTTGCTCACGCTGGCCACACACATTGCCGCAATGTGTTTCATCGCGGCCAGCGTGAGCCCGCCCGCTCAGCGCCACCCTGGACAAGGCCTTAGTTTGTCTACGGTTACTGAAGTGAACAAGACAAAAAAAGCAGTGAGAAGATATTCCCATAAACAGTGTCAGGACATACCTCAAAACTTCATATTATGGCTGAAAAATGCAACCATTGTACGTAACCCGGGATAATGATGAGAGATAAGGAGCACATGTATGAGCAGAGGACGGGTCAGAGGTCTCCAGAGTCTGCAAACCATGTGTTGACATCACTGCGACCTATAACCTGCTTAACATGAGGATCCAAATACATAACCCCCTTGTGACAACCCCCCCTCCTTACACCTTAACTGTACTATATACATGATCCTAGTACAGAGTAAATGAGCAGATGTTTGGACCTGGAACTCAGAGCCAAAAGCAGGGTCTGTGAAACCTCCCCATGAGACGGCTTCTCAGTCAGACTTCTCCAAGCCAAGGAACATGTTACAGGCACAAGCTGTCCCTCTGCTGCCCTCTCCCACGGAACCCAGAGCCTGGCTGCATCACCAGCCTGAGATCAGACTCTGCACAACAATGGATATTGGCTGCAGCTCATGTGCATCAAAGGGAGTCTTCTACTTGATATATAGATATCATAGATTCATACATACACAGAAAGGCTGATACTTTGTTAATTCTACAAAGGGAGAAATGGAACCAGGTTTCCACCAGTATTGAGAATTACAGGTAACACCCCCTCCGTCAAACCTTAATGGGATCAGCTGTTGTGCTGGACCATACTGATTGTAAGCTCCCCCTTGCAGTGCCCTCACTGCCTTCTGTATCTTTGCATGTTTCTCCATATTTATATGTAGCTGTTTATGTCTTGATCAAATCTCTGTACCTCGCTGAGCAATATGTCACCGCTTTACAAATAGACAATAATAATAATTACAGAGCAGTTGCTCCCTTAATGAAATCGGATTCATATTTCACAGGGAAGCCTGTTAACATTTCCATGCATTTTATTCCAGGATTGAATAACTTGTTTCTCTTTACAGCCATCTCTGAGCTACTGGGGGACATACATATGCGCACACATTTATGTAGAGCAGTGCTTCTCAACCCTGGGGTCGGAAAAACGTTGAGAAACAGATGTAGAGATATAAGATGTATGCTCAGTTTCTGTGTGTGTGTGCGTGCGTGTGTGTGTGTGTGTGTGTGTGTGTGTGTGTGTGTGTGTGTGTGTGTATATGTATATATATATATATATATATATATATATATATATATATATTACTTGTAAGCACATTCACATGTCTTACGTCTGCAACCCTGTTTTTCACCATTATCACAGCATAGAGCTTCCACTGCAGCAAGGGATTCTGGGAACTGACATGCAAATGAGCACACAGTGCCACCTTTTGTCTCAAGTCCACATTACATGGAAAACCCTTAAGCCAATGCATGCTGCTATATATATTTAGTCAGTGCCCCCTGGCGCTGTGTGTTGGTGGTGCAGGAGGAAGTAGAGATTCTTTTCAGAATGCGGCTAATTAGCAGGTCACGCGAACCGATGACAGACCTCACTGTGAAGCATTGTATATAAAACAAAATGATATCATAAGTATGACAATTGATCATTAGGGAGGTCACCTTATCCCTTCCCGTTTCACTTCATGGAAGACACCTGTAGGACGTCATAAAGCCCCTTGCATCGGTGACATCATAAATGGATTCCAAGAGATGCAGGAGGGAGATCTATCTGGGGTTCTGACCCTTTAAATGAAGCAGCGGGAGGAGGTGAGTCTCATACTTCCCAATTAAAAATAGCAATGCGTTTTATAAATCTTCAGGCTGCTAAATGGAGTCACTAACTGCATTTCTATGAAATCAGCACAGTCGGTCGTGTTTAGTTTTGGTTTTCCCCCTGAACACGTTCTTTTGGTTGGATCCTGTGAAGCCCGATCACTGTAATCAGGAGCCGAAATAGTACAACTCCCTGTGCTGCTGTGTGTTTAACGCTGACTGCAGCCTTTCTTTAATGAAGACCTTGAGCTGTTTGCTCTATAAAGATATGACCCCCCACCCCCTAATTAATATATATGTATATGTGTGTGTATATATATATATATATATATATATATATATATATATGTGTGTGTGTGTGTATATATATATATACACATACATACACACACACACACACACCTTATTATATCCAGAAATACACACCTGCATAACACACAGGCAATCAGGGGGACAGTAACATTATACTGTGTAATTTGGGAGAAGTTTTTTTTTTCCCTTGGTCCAAAAAGTTAATGTTAGTGTTTTTGACACAGCATTTATTGAGGTTTTATGAGTCCCTAGGAAACCGACATCTTTATTCCCAGGTGCACACAGGTACCCTGTATACATACAAACATATATACACACACACACACATTATTGTGCTTGGTGTTCCTGTTCTTTCTGATTTGCTCCATTTGAGATGCAAAGTAACCTGTCATTCTACTATGTCTTGGTGTCTGTCCCTCTGATCTCTTTGTCACAGGATCCGGTCAGGAAATGATTCTAAGGTCACGTAAAATCCAGGCCCGACAACCCAAGGAGCCACGGACCCCGAAGAGGGTGGCTGACACCAGTCCAAATACCCCACGGTCAGGAGCTCGAGGACACAGGAGGGTGAGTCCCAAAAAGCATGAATCCTCTGAGGGGCTGGGGGATTCTGTAGGTTTTTCAATGTTTTGAGGTTAGGGCATGGTCTTGCATGTCCATGACTGCTGACCACTCGCTGGACATGCAGTATGTGTGAGCTTACACTGACCACCTCCTCCTGGACATGCTTTCTCTTGTAATGTCAGGATTTATCCCTCACTGACAGAGATACTTTGTATACTAGAACTTTTAGGTCATGTCCATAGTAAAATATTCTTGCCCCATATACTGTATGGTCAAAGATACTTTCATTTCTATCCACAGATAATTAAGCTTTCTTACTAATATTATCTTCTAAGGATCTGTCACTTACACCCAGACATTTAATATTTTTAGAGGGACTAAATATCCTGCTCCAAAGAGCTTACAATCTACAAGGGCTAGTGAGTGTGTTGCCGTAAGATTTTACAAGGTGATGCAAAGGGATAAGGAGAGTTTATAATGCCAAAAACTGAACCCAGTGCTAACTAAACTAACCTAAAAATACAGGGAATACCAACATAACAGCACAGGAGTGGTCAACTCCAGTCCTCAAGGCTCCCCACCAGGTCAGGTTTTAAGGATATCTCTGCTTAAGCACAGTTGGCTCAAAGACTGAGCCTTGTCTGCTGAAGCAGGGATATCCTAAAAACCTGACCTGTTGGTAAGCCTTGAGGACTGGAGTTGGCCACCCCTGCAATAGAGGGTAAAGTGTAAAGAGAGAAATCCCTGCCCTAAGGCGCTTACAATCCAAGGCCCATATTCACTAAAGGGTGCTACGATTCAGCACGTCCTAACTCCCATCTAGCCATTTGAATGGGATGTAAGTCATGCTAAAGCTTGGCACCCTTGAGTGAATATGGGCCATAGTGACTACGTTTGTCTAGCTATGAGGTCATAGAAGGCAAAAGCTGATGGGGGAGGTATAACTGGCAGCACATAAGATTAAAGCTCAGACAGGCTGTGTTATGAGGTGTTAATACCAGGAGCTTTCCCTATAATTGTATAGTGACTTCTCTGAACAGGTGCAGCCGAAGACCCCCTCTGTCCTTACAGAAAGTGTCAGGGATGGGATGATGACACTGTCCAGCAGGAAGAGGACCCCGCGGCAGACACCCAGCCGCCGGACACATCAGGAAGAGGAAGGTAAACATAATGGAAAGGAAATGTTACATGAAGCCTCATCGCTCCCTCTCTGTTCCTGGCAGGGATGACTAGTTGCTGATGTTCAGCCATCAAGGGGTTAAGATTCCTCTTATCAGGGCAGCTGAAGGTCCCACTTTTTTTTTTATTATTATTATTGTTCTGCAAATAAACCTAGAGCTGCTCCGACAGATTGCTGGGATCCGCAATGCATGAAATATAACGGTGCACATTAGAAAAGGGATCGCTGCCCCGACGAGTTTACAAGCTAAGGGTTGATGGTAAACAGGTGGTGTGCAGCTGTGGGAATCGGTCTCATTAATCCGGGCTACGGAAATGCTTCCCTTAGAAGCTGGGTCTCCATATGGAACTTTGATAAAGTACTTCAGGGGCCGGGTGTGAAGCGTCAACAGCTGGCTCTGATTTGGGTAGTGCTGGGGTTGGGTGGGTGAGCCCGGATGCCCTACGCTGAGGTCTGGCTGGTGTTGACTCGCTGCCCTCGTTTCTGACTCTGAAGTTTGTGCCATAGATCTGGAGACTCCGCTCAGAGAGAGATCTGTGCGAGTTCGTTTCCAGACGGACACATCTTACCCGGGGAAGCCGGCTCTCGTGAGCAGTATCTACACTCCAGGGATCTGCTTCCTCTCCCCACGGGCAGCGGGCACAGGTGAACGCACATCAGAAGATCCGGGTGCGATGGTACCCGAGGATGAGCAGTACCATTACTACTCTACCTGTAAATCTGTGGAGCATCTTTTTAGCTATAAAGGGAGAGGAATTTATTTTGGAAATGCTCTCTCCGTTACTGCAAAGTATAAATATTGTATGAATGGTTTAAGAGGTTTATCATTTCCTCAATGCAGGCACAGTACCACTGCTTTTTGAAGGGCACTGCAGATATGCACATACATGACTACATTTTGTGTCTGCTCTGAAGAGCTTACAATCCAACTCCTTTTAATATTGACCTTATACCGGTACAAATGGTAAGGACAATTCTGCACCTAAGGAGCTCAGGCTTCGGATTACCCCACTTTCTATAGGATTAGTATCTGTCGTGTAAATTTGAACATCGACTGGGCATGGCTTTTTTTTTTCTCCCCAAACTCCTCTACTATGTAACCTCCAGATTGCTGCAGCTCCCCTGCCTGTAAGGAAGGACGCAAAGCCTCCACCTCAGACTGCCCATATTTCAGTCACATCCCCCCGGATGAGTCCAGTGACGCTTTTAACCCGTGAGTGTGTTCCGTTCTATAAACTACACCTTGCAGAATATCCCACTACTGCAGACTCTGGTGCACAGGGAGGTAGAGTGACGCTACACTCTGAGCTTCTGATCTGACCCTCTGCTTTCTCCCCCCCAGATATGAGTTTATCTGCAATGTCCCGCTATTATCATGTGACCAGTGGCAGCACAAGAAGGAGATCCCATTTAAGACACGCAGTGCACCGGAGAGAACCCTGGTCCTGGACCTGGTAGAGTTGAACCTTTTTTGTGTGGGGGGGGGATTAAGGGTTTCAGAGACCCTGAGTCTGTCTGCTCCTAACAGGGGGTCTGTATCATGTATGGGACACGTGCCAATGTGTCACCCTCACCCAAACCCTGAGAATAACATTGCATTAGTTTTGATCTGCAGCTTGTCGCCCAAGTTTGGGGATCTTATTTTATACGGCTGAACCGGTCTAGGACATTTTGGTCGCAGCCATCTTGCCGCGACCATATCTCCGCCGGCATTATGCTGCTACTCCGCTTGCTGCCGGGACATCTCTCCACCGGCTTATTTGTTGTCCTAAAACCCCCTTTGCCCTGACCACTAAATTACCTCTTAACTTAACTTGGCTGAGCGGCTGTGGCAGAGGGTCCCTCTGTGGCCGAACACCGACGGAGATTTGGTCACGGTGAGATGGCAGTGACCAAATTTCAGATTCCGTGGCTGAACTAGTAGCGGCTGAACAATGCTGTAGTACATCTCCTTTTTGTATTCTATACATTTAATGAATTGAAAATCTGGATCCCAAATAATGTAATATTTTCTCTGCTTGCCCTAGAGCTTTGCTTTTAATGTTGTTAAACTGCTTGGTGGTGTTGGTGTTTCCAGCATGAAAGGAGTTGAGGTTATTCATGCTTGAGGTCTGTTCTGGTGTCTCTGCAGGATGACACCTTGGTGCACAGCTCCCTCCTGCCTCACGCTGACGCCGATTTCACCTTCCTCGTCCCGTTTCAGGACACCTATTTCAAGGTTTGTTGGTTTTGACGCTAGTAAATAAAAACTGGCCCGTCTGTCATGAGTTTTCTAATCCAAGTTTCTATGTAGATTTGGGACCGGGGATCCACACAGGGTGGGCTCAGAAACGGGGATGATTAAATAAAGTGTCTTCATTTCAGCCTGGGTTGGGGGGGGAGCTTTGAGGACTGGAGTTGAGAACCCCTGAATTAAAGCTGCAGTTCAAGAAATATCCTACATGTGTGTTTTTCTTTTTTAATAAATCAGTTCTGTGCTATGAAAATATACTTGTAGCATTTTTTTTTAAATGTATTCTAATGTAGCAAGCATTTTTATTTCTATAGAAACCATTTACAAAGTCACACCCCCTTCCTCTTCTGAGACGGGCTCTGACTCTTGAGCCCCCGGCCTCTTCTAGAAGTGCACCAATTGTATCTAGTAACTGCCTGGTCACATGATCTTCTACACAGAACTTTGCATCGTGGGTACTGATCTGCAGCAATAACTGAATTAAAAAAAACGTGTGTGCTGTGCACGCGCATAGTAAGTGAAACTTCTTTGACTTTTGTCACAGAAATTGTATTTGTATTGGTGATGTTTTAATAAAAAATCAAAATACAATTTGATTGACAAAACGCAAATAAATTTGACTTATAATGCGCGTGCTCGGCACACATCCCCTGTATTAGCTATTTGCACTAAGTGTGAATTCCTTGTGTGTATGTGTGTCAGTCATTGTGTGTATGTGTATCAGTCAGTGTGTGTGTATGTCAGTCAGTCAGTCAGTGTGTGTATGTGTGGGGGGGTGGTGTGTGTGTGGGGGGGGGGTGGTGTGTGTGGGGGGGGGTGGTGTGTGTGGGGGGGGGGCGGGGGTGGTGTGTGTGTGGGGGGGGCGGGGGTGGTGTGTGTGTGGGCGGGGGTGGTGTGTGTGGGGGGGGTGGTGTGTGTGGGGGGTGGGTGGTGTGTGTGGGGGGGTGGGTGGTGTGTGTGTGTGTGGGGGGGGTGGTGTGTGTGTGGGGTGGGGGGTGTGTGTGTGGGGGGGGTGGTGTGTGTGTGGGGGGTCAGTCAGTGTGTGTGGGGGTCTGGGGGGGTCAGTCAGTGTGTGTGGGGGTCTGGGGGGGTCAGTCAGTGTGTGTGGGGGTCTGGGGGGGGGTCAGTCAGTGTGTGTGGAGGTCTGTGGGGGGTCAGTCAGTGTGTGTGTGGAGGTCTGTGGGGGGTCAGTCAGTGTGTGTGTGGGGGTCTGGGGGGGTCAGTCAGTGTGTGTGGGGGGGTCTGGGGGGGGGTCAGTCAGTGTCTGGGGGGGTCAGTCAGTGTGTGTGGGGGTCTGGGGGGGTCAGTCAATGTGTGTGGGGGTCTGGGGGGGTCAGTCAGTGTGTGTGGGGGTCTGGGGGGGTCAGTCAGTGTGTGTGAGGGTCTGGGGGGGTCAGTCAGTGTGTGTGGGGGTCTGGGGGGGTCAGTCAATGTGTGTGGGGGTCTGGGGGGGTCATTCAATGTGTGTGGGGGTCTGGGGGGTCATTCAGTGTGTGTGGGGGTCTGGGGGGGTCATTCAGTGTGTGTGGGGGTCTGGGGGGGTCATTCAGTGTGTGTGGGGGTCTGGGGGGGTCATTCAGTGTGTGTGGGGGTCTGGGTGGGTCATTCAGTGTGTGTGGGGGTCTGGGGGGGTCAGTCAGTGTGTGTGGTGGTCTGGGGGGGTCAGTCAGTGTGTGTGGGGGTCTGGGGGGTCATTCAGTGTGTGTGGGGGTCTGGGGGGGTCATTCAGTGTGTGTGGGGGTCTGGGGGGGTCATTCAGTGTGTGTGGGGGTCTGGGGGGGTCAGTCAGTGTGTGTGGGGGTCTGGGGGGGTCAGTCAGTGTGTGTGGGGGTCTGGGAGGGTCAGTCCAGTGTATGGGGGTCTGGGGGGGTCAGTCAGTGTGTGTGGGGGTCTGGGGGGGTCAGTCAATGTGTGTGGGGGTCTGGGGGGGTCAGTCAGTGTGTGTGAGGGTCTGGGGGGGTCAGTCAGTGTGTGTGGGGGTCTGGGGGGGTCAGTCAATGTGTGTGGGGGTCTGGGGGGGTCATTCAATGTGTGTGGGGGTCTGGGGGGGTCATTCAGTGTGTGTGGGGATCTGGGGGGGTCATTCAGTGTGTGTGGGGGTCTGGGGGGGTCATTCAGTGTGTGTGGGGGTCTGGGGGGGTCATTCAGTGTGTGTGGGGGTCTGGGGGGGTCATTCAGTGTGTGTGGGGGTCTGGGGGGGTCAGTCAGTGTGTGTGGTGGTCTGGGGGGGTCAGTCAGTGTGTGTGGGGGTCTGGGGGGTCATTCAGTGTGTGTGGGGGTCTGGGGGGGTCAGTCAGTGTGTGTGGGGGTCTGGGGGGGTCAGTCAGTGTGTGTGGGGGTCTGGAGGGGTCAGTCAGTGTGTGTGGGGGTCTGGGGGGGTCAGTCCAGTGTGTGTGGGGGTCTGGGGGGGTCAGTCAGTGTGTGTGGGGGTCTGGGGGGGTCAGTCAGTGTGTGTGGGGGTCTGGGGGGGTCAGTCAGTGTGTGTGTGGGGGTCTGGGGGGATCAGTCAGTGTGTGTATGGGGGTCTGGGGGGTTCCGGCGCGCTCAAGCTCCCCCTTCCCCACCCCCCGGCGGCGCGCTCAAGCTCCCCCTTCCCCACCCCCCGGCGGCGCGCTCAAGCTCCCCCCTTCCCCACCCCCCGGCGGCGCGCTCAAGCTCCCCCCTTCCCCGGCGGCGCGCTCAAACCCCCCCATTCCCAGGCTATTAGGAGCCGGCGCCAGCCTCCCTCCTCCTGTCCATCGGCATGGTAGCGGGCGGGGAACGGCGCCGCTGCCAGACGCTTCTGCGCATGCGTGGGCGCTCAAGCTCCCCCCTTCCCCACCCCCCGGCGGCGCGCTCAAACCCCCCCATTCCCAGGCTGTTAGGAGCCGGCGCCGGTGCCAGCCTCCCTCCTCCTGTCCATCGGCATGGCAGCGGGCGGGGAATGGCGCCGCTGCCAGCCGCTTCTGCGCATGCGTGGCGCGCGGCATGGTAGCGGGCGGCGGAACACCGGCAGTTAGGAGTGCCGGCTATCGCCGCCGTATGTGAGCAACTGGGTGTGGGGTGTGTGGGAGGGTGAGGGGTGCAGCGGCGATTAGGAGCGGCGCCGGCGGCGACATGTGAGCGGAGCGGCGTCCATTACGTGACGTCACTTCCGTTTCACATTTCGCCCCACATCCATCCAGTTTTATCCCATCACAGGTGCCACTAAAGAAGTTTCACTTCAATAACCCTGAGCAAAGCAATCGATTACAGGAGCACTGATCGATCTGCAACTTAGCTAATCACTTGTCAGTGTGCAGATTGTATTGATGCATATATTGAATGGGGGAACCATTTATTTAAAAACGGCAGCTTGAACTGCAGCTTTAAAGGATTTGGGGCAAAAATGCCTTGTATATAGATCTTTGGTCAACACAGCATTCTTTCACTGTTGCGTTTAAAAAAAAAATCTATTTAAGTCCTTAAGGTGGATTTTATATATCGTAATATTCCTGATCTGAAGCAAAATAGCATTACAGATGCTTTGCAGAGCAGCTCTGGTGAATTGACCAGAGTGCATTCTGTTCAGCACCAGTAACCTTTGAATAACCCCAAAAGCCAACAGTTTAGGGGAATGAGGGTGATGTCTGCTGCTGTTACATAATTGGCACATTGTTTTATTTTCAGGTGTATCTGATGCTGCGTCCTCACGTCGGGGAATTTCTTGAGGCACTTTGCAAAGTTTATGAGGTGAAAACGGAAGCCACTGGATGATTATTAATGGGAAAGAGCAGGGTGAACAGAAAATATCCATATATTAGAAAGGTTGGGAACCCAGCTTATATGTTTATGAGGACTCCTTGTGTAAGTGGACTGTCTGGACAACAGCTTTACGTGATGGGTGTAACTGAATTAATGCACTCATGCCTGTCTGAGCTAATCCGTGTCCTTGCCCAAGATCTGCACTGATAGTGGGGCTAAGCAGAGTGTTGTAATGGATCCGTAACATGCCCCCTAGTTTTATGGAAAGCGGAGTCTGGGTTTTGGTGTTGGGAGGTGATTTAGAACTCGAGAGGCATCGACTGTTTCCCCTCATCACTTCCACTGCAGATTTTTGTTTTTACAACCGCAAAAAAGGAATATGCTGAGAAAATCCTGGAAATCCTTGATCCTCAGAAGAAGTTGATCAGGTGATAAGTTGCATTTTTGACGTTTCACGTCTTTTCCTTATCAGATTGTTCTGTGATGTTAGTGTGTGTGTATAATAGATTATACACAGTCTTGTTGCGACTGCAGACCTGTATCTGATCTGTGGTGTTATTAATGTATAATCTCTGCTGGAGCTCAACTTCCAGCTAATCACAGATGCCAACTAAAAGGTGCAGAAAAGATAATTGAGTTCTGTGATGCAATGATTTCACTCACAGCTGCTTCTCATACTACACACTCCTTGTCTATGCAAATGCACAGTACATCCCTGCTAAGGCAGTTTCTCAGTCTCTGGTCTTGTCTGATCCACAGGCATCGCCTCTTCCAGGAGGATTGTGTCTGTGTCGCTGGTCACTACGTCAAGGACCTACGTATTCTGCAGAGAGACCTGACCAAGACTATCACACTGGACAGCGTCCCTCTCACCATCCCTTACAAC
Source organism: Ascaphus truei (assembly GCF_040206685.1). Classification (NCBI taxonomy): domain Eukaryota; kingdom Metazoa; phylum Chordata; class Amphibia; order Anura; family Ascaphidae; genus Ascaphus; species Ascaphus truei. The sequence continues at coordinate 36,227,881 of NC_134490.1, forward strand.
GTGAGTCCCCTGACACCTATGGTGTCGCTCTGTCCCTCGTGGGGTCTGTAAAATGGGACTCTCTGCTTCCCTGTCCATGGTTCATTCCCTATTTTTGTTCAGGTTTCTAACAGAATCCCAGTGCAGAGCTGGACAGGTGACAGAAAAGACCAGGAGCTTCTTTGTCTGATACCAGCCCTGGAGAAAATGACAAACGTGGTGAGAAACCAACCTAATCTGAGCAGTCTGACACGTGAAACCAGCAACCTTCCACCCCTCCCCAATCCCTTAATAATCAATAATGCTGATCCAAGCACACCCAGTCCAACCTGCCCCCTACTATTCCAATGCAGATCCAAGCACATCCAGTCCAACCTGCCCCCTAGTATTCCAATGCTGATCCAAGCACACCCAGTCCAACCTGCCCCCTACTATTCCAATGCAGATCCAAGCACACCCAGTCCAACCTGCCCCCTACTATTCCAATGCAGATCCAAGCACACCCAGTCCAACCTGCCCCCTACTATTCCAATGCAGATCCAAGCACACCCAGTCCAACCTGCCCCCTACTATTGAAAATGCAGATCCAAGCACACCCAGTCCAACCTCCCCCTACTATACATACACTATCGGACAGTGCTCCCCTCCTATTCCAGCACTGACTTCTATAGAGTTGTCCTGCGTCTACAATTTATTCCTATAATGACATCTCTATCACACACTACTAATCATGCCACTATTCCTTCATTCTAATGCTGTACCTCCCCTTATCCCCCCAGGCTCTGCCCTCCTCCCCCACTGCGCTGGCTTCACCAGGACTCTTCTCTAACTGCATCCTTCATTTGCCCGGATAGGATGACATGCGGCTGGTGATTTTCCCAGCAATTTCACATTCGGGAACTGCTGGCTGAGGCCTGAGGGCCCCCCCCAGACCTAAAACCTGGCAGAGAAGCTGCATTTTTCAGTAACAGGTGGATTTGGGTGGGACTTGTGCTGTGGTTTTGAATAAATATATATTTTTAACGAGTGTGAATGTAGTCTCCTGGTGGGGCTTTTTCTGTAGATTACAAGTCAAACGTCTGTGCTACTTGGAGCTGGCTCTGATTGTTAAATCAGAAAAAGGATTTATTTTTATTTTTTATTCTTCAATAAAGTTGTTTTTGTAATTAATACTTTCTAGTCTGTATATATTTGGGATAAATTAAATATATTAACTGAAAGCAGATTTTTTTTATATATATATATATATATATATATATATATATATATATATATATATATATATATATATATATATATATATATATATATATATATATATATTATACTGCAACCTTCTAAAAAAAAAAACCACAAGCTGTGCAGGGGTCTGGTTTGGGCAGCAAGCCAACAGCACATACTCCAGCGAACGTTCCCCTGGGACGCAGGGATCGGAGCCCCAAAAATAACCTGCCCTCTGTATGAAGCGCAGGATTTAATACTGAGGGTGCAATTGCCCTGCAGTGTGCCCCCATTCACGCCTGCATCCTGAGTCTTGAGCACATAAGCAAGGTGGCTGCATGGCTGAGGCCTTCACTATAGTAGGCGCCAGACTTGTGCAGGGAGGAGACAGATATAGACAGGCCAATCCTGCACCTCTTCAGAATGCGGAGGGAATGGCGGGGTGATTCAAACGTCCCAGGCAGTAATCTTGGACAGCGCCAACCTGCTGGAGTTGATCTGTGAAATCATGTGATTTTTAGTGGATAGCAGGAAACCATTAGAGATGCAACACTAAATGTTAAACATCCTGCCTTGAGCATCTCAAAGAAAGCAGCTGGAACAGCCGGCCTCGTATCTACGGAGAGAAAGGACACCAGCTCGCTCAAAAAGGATGATGAAGAGGCCATCTCTTCCCTCGACACTAGGTTCAACTATTGAGAACTCAGATATTGTATATCAACCACAGTTACTGTAACTGCAAGGCCTACGACCAAACGTCAAAGTTTTTTTTCTAAAAGTTCTGGTTACAGGCTAGTTTTGGATTTTAAACCATGAAGGAAAAAAAAAAATCTACCTGCTCCTACATCAACTACCTTTTTGGCTTCAACACTTGAGGCTAAGCAGGACATCCTATAGGGGCAATGGAAAATGTCTCAAGTTACATGTCATTGGTACTGCCTCATGAAAAATAATTATCTTGACCCGACTGTCAGTATTTGGGTTTATGCTGAGCGGGGGGAAACACATAGTATCTAAAAGTTATGAATGTTTCACTTTATTTCTACCTCAGTGGTTTCCAACTTTTTTTTGGTTAAGGGAACCTATGCGAGATTCTGAGGAACACCAAACCTCTAATAACGTGTCTGAGATCCGATGCATTGTAAATTCTTTATTTGGGGCAGTTTTAAAATGACCTGACCATTACAGGAAACCCTTTAGGGATGACATAGGAACCTGGTTGCAAAACACTGGTCTAGCTATTTAGAGGTTCTGTGCAGCGGTTGAATACCACCACGACCCCCCCATGCATAATTTTAGACTTCACTGCCTCTTCTCCCCCCAACATTACCTGTTCACTCTCACCGAAAGCATATATACACAGGTCATTTTTCCACTTTAACCCACAGTGAACCTCCATGTCCTATCACAGAAAGAATCCTAAACTATAGAATATGACCTCTCTCAATGTTAAAGGTCTCCACTCCCCTTTTAAAGAGGAGACATCCTCTCACACTGGAAACCCATCTAAAAAATACAGATAGCGACTGAAAGATCAATTAAATTACACATTTTCTTTTCATGTACCCAACAGAAGACAAGAGGGATGGCTGTACTTTTCCACTCCAGGTTACCATTTATACTAAAATCAGAGCAGGAGAATAGATTTCTCCTTGTTAAAGGCAGACTTGCCTCCCAAGCCATTACAAGACGCAGCACGCACTTCACGACGACACCTTTTTTTAAATAAAATAATTTCCCTTGATTGATTCATACAGGGAATGTTACCTAATTGTTAGACATGACTATAATGCAGTTGCTGACCTTAAGATGGATGGATCCTCCCTTATAGCCCTCGAGTCCTATACATCCAAAGTTCCAAGCTCTGAGTTTCTAGGGGGGAAAACCACGAGACGACTCCTTGTTGGATTTCACCTTCTACTCTGCACAATCTCCATTCATGCCTAGATTATCCTAGTAGCACCTGATTTATTGGAGAATATATTCTCGGTAGAAATAGACCGGCTACTAGCTATCAAGCTGCGTTATAAATAATTTTGTTAAAATGATCAGGCAATAGGGCAAAACAGGTTCTTAATCCATAGCCCGAGAAGTATTAACCAGAAATGTTTTACGATTCCTTTACAACATCTCGGACAAAGACCAAGACCTGCCTAATAGGGGGGAAAGTATTTTAGTATTACCTGAACCAATACTCTTACTCTAAGCCCACAGGTGTCTAAATAATTGGGTCACCCATTTTCTATGGAAGAAATACTAGACTCATAGTCCCATAAATCTTCCAAAGCCCCAAACAGGTTCTCTAACCAATACTATAAGAAGACGTTTTCTGGTATCTTGGCCCCCAGATTGCTTAGACTGTTTAATGAAGTTTTAAAAAGGAACCAACAAGATGTTATCTGCCACAATCTCAGTAATATCAAAAGAGGAAAGAGCTCCAATAAGCTGTTCCAATTATAGACCCATTTCCCTAATAAACGTAGACATTAGCAAAAATCTTAAAGTACATTGGCTAAAAGGTTGAACAATTGCTTGAGACCAGGTTAGTTTTGTTGCTGAATACCAAGCTTCCGATAACATAGGATAGTAGTTAATCTTATACACACACATAAAATTCCCACTATGATATTGGCACTAGACGCTGAAAAAGAAGTTGATCGCATCTCTTGGCCATTTATGATCCTAACCCTTCAAGGCATAGGATTCGCCTCTCGCTTTTTAAATGGGATCAAGGCACTGTACAACTCCCCGACCGCATAATTGAATACGTCGGGCTTCACCTCCGACCCTTTCCAAGCCTGCAATGGTACTCGTCAGGGCTGTGCCCTTTATTATTTGCAATAGTTTGAAACCGTTGCATCTTGAATAACATCAAATATAGATATTACATAGTTAAATGTAGATAAGGTTGAAAAAGGAGACATACGTCCATCAAGTTCAACCTATGCTAAATTTAGATGACAGATACATTATCCTATATCCGTACTTACAGTATATTGATCCAGAGGCAGGCAAACAAAACCCCCAGTGAAATATCATCTAATGATATCTCATCAAGGGAAAAATAAATTCCTTCCTGACTCCAAATATTGACAATCAGATTACTCGCTGGATCAACATCCTTCCCATGTATACTTATTTGGTATATCCCTGTATACCTTTCTTTTCTAAAAAGATGTCCAACCTTTTTTTGAACATATCTAGTGTATCTGCCATCACAGTCTCCATGGGTAACAAATTCCACATTTTAACTTCCCTTACTGTAAAGAACCATTTCCGTTGTTGCTGGTGAAGTCTCCTTTCCTCCAACCTTAAGGAATGACCATGAGTCCTTTGTACTGCCCTTGAGATGAATAGTTCTTTTCAAAGCTTTCTGTATTGTCCCTGAATATATTTGTATATAGTTATCATATTGCCTCTTAGACGCCTCTTTTCTAATGTAAACAAATCAAGGTATAAAAGGTAGATCAAACAAATTACAATATCACTGTTTGTAGTTGAAATCTTGCTCACATTAAAAGATCCTCTCCAATCCCTTTCTGATTTCATGATCTGAATCAGGTTGGACAGGTTTTAAAGTAAATGAAACGATGTCAGAAGCACTAGGCCTGCATGTTTCAGACCATAATTCTAAGGTCATAACACAGAATTTTGATATCGGGTGAAAAGAATATCACTTGAAATACCTAGGCCTAAACATTCCAAAATGATATATATATATTCAATAAATTACTCTTCCACGTCAGAGACGGTCTAGCCTTACCAGACTTTAAGAGCGATTACATAACTTCTCTAGACATAGTTTCTTTTTAGAGTTGTTGCTACCAGCTGGGTCTAAATCGTGGGTGGACTTGGAGAAAACAATGGCTAAAGGTGGACAATATGTCAAGTTTACTTTGGTTACATAACAACCTCACACAGCAAAATGAGTGTCCGTCCAGTGCTTAAACACTATGTATATGTGCAGTAACTTTGGAATAAAAATACTGAACCCAACCACCCTGTCCCCTTTAACTCCCATTTCTAACAGAGACTTTGAACAGGGTATAATTAATCATTCCTTTACATTATGGCAGGAGGCAGGCATTTTAAAGATAAAGGATCTCTTCGAACGTTCCAATATAAAAGTAATTTCTTGCCCTACAGGACGTTGCAAAACTCCCCCATAGGTGTTTCTACCAATATCTACAACTCATACGCTTTGTTTCCTCTCCAAATTATTCATTAGAAGCTTTAAGCTGCAGTTCAAGCTGTCGTTTAAAATAAATAATTCCTTCAATATGTGCATCAATAGAATCTACACACTGACAAGTGATTAGCTAAATTGCTGATCGATCTATTCTCCTGTAATCGATCGCTGAAATTTGGCTGGGGGTTCACTAAATGCATCTTGGGTAATCTTCTGCTGCATTGACAGCCAAAGTTCTGTGAGGAAGTTCATGTGACCAGGTAGGGACTAGATTAAATTGGTTCACTGCTAGAGAGGGAAGGGCTCAAAAAGGTGATGCTGTTTCAGAAGGGGAAGGGGATGTGACTTTGAATATGGTTGCTATAGGAACAAAAATGCCGGTTACATTAGAATACATTCAAATGGTTTATCAAATAGTTTTTTTTCATTCTTTTTTTTAAATACTACAATTATTTTCTCATAGTAGAGAACTGATTTATTTAAAAAAAAAAAAAAAAAAAAAAAAACATGTAGGATATTGCTTGGACTGCAGCTTTAACAACCTTTATATATATTGTTATAAGGCCCATTATGAAAAGGGGTCATTTCACTCCTCTAACTACTGTATGTGCCCCCCAAGATGATGCTAAATTTAAGTTCATGATTCAATGGGAGGAAGACATTTGTTCCCCAATAGATGACGAAAGATGGGAAGTCATCGAAAGAGTCTCCAAAACGTCAGTCTGCTTCCACATAAATGTCAATATTATATTACTACACAGGAGGTACCTAACACCGAGAGAGTAAGTAAAATCTACCCGGGGCACACTCCTTTGTGCTGGCAAGAATGTGGGCAAAGAGGCTCACTAACCCACATATGGTGGTCCTGCCCCAAAATTCTAATCCGGTGGATGGTTAGCCTCTTCATAGAGCAGGTGACGGCCTCTCTCTACCATGGGAACCAGCCATATGTTTACTTAATAAAACATATTCCCGGGATCTACAGATATGCAGACAAATGCATATTCTTAACGCTGCTAAATCAGCAATTGCCAGCTCATGGAAGCAGACTCTCTCTCTATAAAATATAAGAAATTAATTTAATGGATAAGTTAGTCAGTCTACTGCATAATACCCAACAAAAGTACAACAAAGTGTGGAACAGGTGGTTTATTTATAATGCACAAAATATAACAGTCGTTCTTAGCCAACTCTATAAAATGTACTTTGCTGCTGTATTTTGACCCTCTTTCTCTGTACATGCCCATCCCAGACATCTTTCTTTTTATGTTCCCTCTTGCCCAACCCACATATTGTAATTAAAAACGTGAAGGAAAAAAAAAAGGGGGTGTGTGCTCTTGGCCCTAATTATAGAAATATTTAGGCAGATTTACCAAATAGTGCCATTCTGCAAGACCCCTTACAGCCTTCGCATGAATAGGCCATAACGAATCTTGTGGAATAACACTGCTCAGTAAATAGAGGCCATAGTCTTTAGAGGAAAATACCCATTCATCTGCAATCCCCCAATACACGTGATCTGACAGCAGATCCCCACTTTCAATACGAACAGGAGGATTTCCGCCTTCCCCTAACTAGGTTTATGGGCATATGCTCTGGCCTACTCCGTACCCTCTAATAAACTTAGGCATTTTCACTCATCGGCTTCCTATGGGGTGGGAAACTTTTTTTTCCCCTTTATGTCAAATCTAAGGTTTGTACTCTTCTCATGACGTGTGAAGAGGTTTTCTATCCTCGAATACATGGAACTAGTGTAAGAACTAAGATATAATGTTTGCTAGGAAATTGAAATCCCTGCAGAAGAGTTTGTTAGAGAGCTGGACCCTGAGGGGTCGTAGTTTCGTGACTCGGCTCCACAAAAGGATGTGGTTACAATTGTAAGTGGGGTGTAAGAAACTCCATGGCATATCATATTTATGCACATACAGCAATATGTGGCAGTATAAGGCGGCTTTGTACACCAGTCACACAAATGGAGAGGCACCAAACACTGTACTATGAATGTGAAGACACCATTTTATTTACATCTGAGCCACAGGACAAAAATCCCCCCTCAAGCAGTGCTTGAAGCAGATGAGGGGTTATGACAAATATTAATGCCGAGGAAAGCTACAGCCCACATCTGCAACGTTAGACACTGGGCAGTGAGAGACTGGACAGGAGGATCAGGGATGTTCAGTCACGCAAAGATATGATCTCACTCCTGACAGAGCCCCACTGGTAAGTGGAATCCTTCCCCCTTGACACCTCATCTCAAACATCACTCGACAAGCAGCTTTCAAACTTGAGGGGAGCAGCAGCCATAGAACGCCTGGCCCATCACTCCCAGGGCATAGCCACCCTGAAGTCTCTCATGGCTCCTCCACTGAACTCCCATCACCAAATCTCTCTGCGTGGCTGAGGAATCCCTGTGACTCGTGCTGCTTTGCACCTCCTTCATCCTCACTCTCCATGTTAAGGGTGTGCATCTCCACGCTAGTGGCCTGAGGTGGCCAAGGACGGGAGCGGCTGTACACGTACATCCGGTTCAGTAACCAGGAGAGGCCAGAGAGCAGGAAAAACATGGCCACGGGGGCCCCTATAATCATGGCTGCCACAGTGGTGATACGGATGATCTGGCTGGGAGCGGTGCTGCCGGATGCTGTTCTCGGGAAGTGAGGCTCTGAGCAGGATCTCTTCTTCTCATCATAAGTGGAAAGGGGAGGGCAGGCTGTACAGTTATTGGCAGAGCGCCCACTGCAGCTGTGGCAAGATGGGTGACAGGAGGCGCAGACCAGGGTGAAGTGTGGTTTCTGGGTCTCTCCATCTGTGGTCACAACACTTTGCGTGGTCTTGAAGTATTTGGGGGGACAGTAAGACAGGCAGAGGTGTCCGAAAGCATAAAAGGGACTCTCGCACGCTAAGGACAGAGACAGCAACCTAGTTAATATCCTCACTGCTTTCTGAGCTCACTAACCCCCTACATGTAATGCATTGCTAACCCAATTCTCACAATACAGAGGCAGGGCCAGTGGGAGACCTACTGATGCTTCCTAAAATTAGGGCTCCTTCTATGAAACGTGCAGCCACCCCTGGGAGAAGAGACAGTAATGTGCACAGCCCTCTGTATTGAAGTAAGACAAGGGGCTGAGAGGGGTTGGAGGAGGGGAGTTCAGGTCACACAGGCACATTGTTTAATGCTTGCAGAGTTGGCAAGAGCTGGATCTCATAAGTAGCCAATAAATACATGGGCACAGCGGCACACAATGGGATTTAGCAGTCACAAGAAGTCCTCTAGTGTCTGTGTGAGACAAGTGTGTCACTTGCCTCGACATATCCCCATGGAGTCCAGGGTTATACACTCGCTCAGCACCGAGCTCTGGATGTTTCTGGCCATCATATCTTCATCTGTCCCGTACAGAATAAGCGTGGCACTAGTCAGGTATCCTGCAGAGAGAAAAGATGATTACACTGATAGGGGACCCTTTAGTGTCAGGGAGAACAGCAGCATGACGGGTTATTATGAGTGGATGATGTGATCTGAAGGGCAGAAATATCACTCTGTGAGGACACTGACAATCTATGCACTAAGAGTGCCAGCACAGGTCTCTGGGGCCCTCTAGTGGGCATACTAAGTGAATCTGTTCCAGCCACAGACCAATAATAAAAGGTTCAGGTCTAAGCTCAATACTAAATAGTATGGACATTGTTCAAGAAAGAATTGCTCTGCAGAGTCTGGCTTTGCACTGCAGGTCACTGGCAAGGGAAAGGGCTGCTTTGCTCTGCAGGGGAGGGGTCAGTGTAGGGTGACCATATTTTCAAATGTGAAAACCGGGACACATTAAAATAAATATATATATATATATATATATATATATATATATATATATATATATATATATATATATATATATATATATATATATATATATATATATATATTTTAAACAAATTAAATCAAACTGCAACCCCCACTTATTTTTTGCTTTCTTCACTCTCCTCTTCATCTTCCCACCACACACACACTTTGAATTCTATAGTTTTACATATCAGGACATAATAAAAATCATCTGTTCTTTAGCAGGTCTAAAAATTAGGTAAATACAACCTCAGGTGAACAATACATGACATATTACACCGTGTCATGATTTATTTAACAAAAATAAAGCCAAAATGGAGAAGCTATGTGTGAAAACCTAAGTATACCTTTACTGCTTCCATAGGAATTAAGATGCTAAGTAGCAGACAGGTGCTGCTAATCAAATGCCCTTGATAAATTGATCAGCAAGTGTGACCACCTCTATAAAAGCCAAAGTTTTAGCAGTTTGCTGGTCTGGAGCATTCAGCTGTGTGTTAACACAATGCCAAGGAGGAAAGACATCAGTAATGATCTTAGAGAAGCAATTGTTGCTGCCCATCAATTTGAGAAGGGTTATAAGGCCACTTCCAAACAATTTAAAGTTCATAATTCTACAGTGAGAAAGATTATTAAAAAGTGGAAAACATTCAAGACAGTTGCCAATCTTACCAGGAGTGGACGTCCCAGCAAATTCACCCCAAGGTCAGACCGTGCAATGCTCAGAGAAATTGCAAAAAACCCAAGAGTTACAACTCAGACTCTACAGGCCTCAGTTAGCATTTAAATGTTAAAGTTCATGACAGTACAATTAGAAAAAGACTGAACAAGTATGGTTTGTTTGGAAGGGTTGCCAGGAGAAAGCCTCTTCTCTCTAAAAAGAAGATGGCAACACGGCTTAGGTTTGCAAAGTTGCATCTGAACAAACCACAAGACTTCTGGAACAATGTCCTTTGGACAGACGAGACCAAAGTGGAGATGCTTGGTCATAATGCACAGCGCCACGTTTGGCGAAAACCAAAAACACAGCAAATCAGCACAAACACCTCATACCAACTGTCAAGCACGGTGGTGGAGGGGTGATGATTTGGGCTTGTTTTTGAAGCCACAGGACCTGCGAACCTTGCAGTCATTGAGTCGACCATGTACTCCCTCTGTATACCAAAGTATTCTAGAATCAAATGTGAGGCCATCTGTCCGAAAGCTAAAGCTTGGCCGAAATTGGGTCATGCAACAGGACAATGATCCCAAGCACACCAGCAAATCTACAACAGAATGGCTGAAAAAAAAAAAGAATCAAGGTGTTGCAATGGCCCAGTCAAAGTCCAGACCTCAACCAGATTGAAATGCTGTGGATGGAGCTTAAGAGAGCTGTGCATAAACAAATGCCCACAAACCTCAATGAACTGAAGCAACGTTGTAAAGAAGAGTGGGCAAAAATTCCTCCACAGCGATGTGAGAGACTGATAAAGTCTTACAGAAAACGATTACTTCAAGTTCTTGCTGCTAAAGGTGGTTCTACAAGTTATTTAATTATAAGGTATACTTAGTTTTTAACACAAGGCTTCTCCATTTTGGCTTTATTTTTGTTAAATAAATCATGACACGGTGTAATATGTCATGTGTTGTTGTTCATCTGGAGGTTGTATTTACCTAATTTTAAGACCTGCTAAAGGAACAGATGATTGTTATTATGTCCTGATATGTAAAACCATGGAATTCAAAGAGGGTGTACTTTCTTTTTCACATGACATACATACATACATACATACGATCTAGCAAGGAGCAGCTATGGAGTGCTCTGCAGCGCTACCTCCTGACCAGAAGTGGTTAAGCAGCCAGATAGCCCCGCTCTCCTCCCGTCTACAGCTTTTCTAATCTGATCAGCACCAGCGCTCCTCCGATCTCCTACTTCCGCTCCCCTCCTACCCACCCAAACCGGGATAAATCATTATTAACCGGGACTGTCCCAGCTAAACAGGGACATTTTTTATAATTGTTGGGACACCTCATAAAAAAACGGGACGTCTGGTCACCATAGGTCAATGCTCACTCCACCCTCACCATTGTTGCCAAAGTCTCCCTTATTCGAAAGTGCCAGGGTCCAGATGCCCAGTGGATCCTCGTCCCAGTTGTGTGTACTCATGAAGTACCAGTCCGTGTACCCTTTGGTGCTGGTGTCATACGGTCTGGAAGGGGAAGTCACACGTTAGGACCCCACAGAGCTTTGCTGTATCAGCACTCATGCGCGTCCTCACCTCAAAGCCACCAGCACAGAGCGAGTGCCCATGGGGCTGGTGAGGAAGATCTCCAGGTCCCCCCTCCGACTGTAGCTGAGGGAGATCCTGGCCTGGACATGCTCCAAAGAGCGGATGTGCTGGAAGGAGCTGGAGCAGGCACTGACGTTCCAACGCACCTCAAGGACGGAGGAGAGTTTCCTGGGAGGGAAACAGAGGAGAGAATCTGAAGTTAGGAGAGGGAGGGGAAAGACAACCTCCAGGGGGGTATGCTTTGTTGAAAATAAGGGGTTGTTGGGGGGCGCAAGGGCAGGAAACAGAAGTGATGCAGCAGCTCACTATGATTACTGAAATTAAGCGTTGTAAATAGCCCCAAACTGCATAATTTAAATAATTTAAGCAGGTAAGAGGCTGCTCTCTGCTTGTGCATGTGCGAGAAGCTGCTCCCCAGTTGTGTGTGTTTGTGTGTACAATACACGTATGTGGATGATGTGAGATGTTGCTGTGCGTGTCACTGCCCTCCACTTTGTGTGTGATACATGGATTTCTCAGAGGCAGGAGACGACAGATCGGTCACAAGCTGTGTGACAAACAGCGGACATGGCTCTTACTGGGGGGTGTTCACCATCTTCACCAGACACCTCCTCTGAGGACGAGTCGTCTCCCACTTCTGGGCCAGATCGACCAGCTGCCCAGCATCCAGAAGTCCGTAACCATAACGGTGACTTACTGGGAGAGGGAGAGGACCCCTGTGAGCTCAGTGTGCATCCAACAGCTTTTAACTCCTCTCACCACACCCCCACATGCCCCTAGAAAAGAGCACCCGCTCTCCCACATATAACCCCAGCTCACTTCCGCTCTCCCACATATAACCCCAGCTCACTTCCGCTCTCCCACATATAACCCCAGCTCACTTCCACTCTCCCACATATAACCCCAGCTCACTTCCGCTCTCCCACATATAACCCCAGCTCACTTCCGCTCTCCCACATATAACCCCAGCTCACTTCCGCTCTCCCACATATAACCCCAGCTCACTTCCGCTCTCCCACATATAACCCCAGCTCACTTCCACTCTCACACTCTCACACTCTCACACTCTCACACTCTCACACTCTCACACTCTCACACTCTCACACTCTCACACTCTCACACTCTCACACTCTCACACTCTCACACTCTCACACTCACCTTTCCGCCCTACTCCATTCACCACCCAGTCGTCAGCAATGAGGTTCGCAGGTCTGGACGCTCGCACCACAATGTGCTGCATGTCTCTCCACGTGAGCGTTGGGCTGTGGAGGGGGAGTCACAGGTCAGTGTCAGTCTCTGCCCCCCAGATTCTCTCAAACAAAGCTCGGTCTTACTTTGCCTCCAGCGCGAGGGCAATAATTCCAGCAGCAAGGGGGGCGGAGGCTGAGGTGCCAGTGTGCTGATCCGTGCAACGGTAATGCAGATCAGTAGTGACCTGGAGTGAGGGGACAGAGAGGAATCATACTAGGCTTAGAGATGGTGGGAAGGGTGGCGTAGAGGGGAATACAGGGGGCAGCACATGCTGGGGGAAATAGAGAAAAATCATGTACTATCAGAGATAGCGACCACAGACATACCAAATTAATATATAGGGCTTAATAATGATCGAGTACATCCTGCAGGTGTGCACAGTCCCATTCTTCCCCTCCCATCCCCCAAAAAAGGCCCAAGATCCACCTCTGTCACGGGCTGGAGGGGGCAAGTGGGGCTCTTACGATCTGCCTCTCCTTCTTGATGCCGCTGCTGAAGGTGGTGGTGAGTGTGGAAGCACAAGCCTCGCTGTACCATGGGACATTTCCACCTTCCGTGGTGCTGCCTACAGACAGTGTGTAGATGCTGTTGGTGTAACCGTCACAGTTGCAATTATCGTAGTGGAAGCCGCCATTTCCAGAGGCCCAAACAAAAATGGACCCGAGGCCTCCTCGGCCCTGAAGCACAGAAGGAGGAGCAAGTTCAGAGAGGAAGAAGGAGGGCAAGTCCCGAGACAGGAAAAGGAAGAAAGAGGCCAATGTCACGACAGAGGAAAGAAGGAAGAGCAAGGCATAAGAGTACGCAGAGAGAGGGCAAATAGGAGGATGATTATCAGAGGGGCAATTTGTGAGACTAGAGAAGATGCAGCAAATGCCCTGCTAGTAAAAAAGACAGATGCCCTTTAGAGCAGGGGAGTTCTAGGTCTCTGGTGCTCTCCCCCTTATTGTGTTATGGAATAAAATAATTCCTTTTACTGTGCTAGAGACTCGCATGACAACGCTTCAGTGAATAGGAGCCTTTCATGCTGAACTCACATTCACTATCCCTCTATAAAAAGCCTCAGTGGCCAGCATGCCCGGCCCATCCACCGTCTTCCCATCATCTTCTGGGCCCCAGCTGGCACTGTAGATGTGAATGTGCTGCGGGTTCAGGCTCAAGGACTGAGCTTCGATAATATCAGTGATCTGTCCGTCCAGCATCCGCACTCCTGGTGAAGAGAGGGACACAGGGTTCTGTGCACACACCCAGTGCAACAAGGCAAAGCGCATTACACAGAGAGCCATCCTGTACTTTGAGCCAAGATCTAACCAGGGACCCAGTGTCAATACTACTGCTCAGTGTACCTGCCCTGAGTTGTGTGCGCATCCTGCTTCACCTTATGATCCCTACACACTTCAGAACAATGTGCTGTAGACAGGCGAGACTGTGTAGCGCTAGATGTGGTTACCTCCTATTCTTGCATTGTACGCAAGGCCAGCACCACAGATTCCATTATTAGCGACTGCGGCCACCTCCCCCGCACAGCGAGTCCCATGTCTAGAAATAAGACGAGGGGGAACTCAACAAGTTCTTCAACTTCTGTACACACGTATCTGTTAAAATAATCTATGATGGCATGTCCTCCATACTCACCGGTTCTCATCAGATGGGTTGTAACGAGGCTGCGGATCAGGGTCATTACTGTTGAAATCATAACTTGCCATTGGATCCTGAAGTTGGAAGAAAACATCATGTATACAGGTCATGTAAATCTGAGTATATCCCCTTGTAAAGACACTAAGGTCATATACTGTATGTGCATCCTCTGAATATATATGTACACATATAAAGTATGCTGCATGTTCAGGGTATAGTGCACAATGTTAACTCCCCATGCTCCTTACATAGTTTTCAGAGAGATCAGGGTGGTCCTTTTCAATTCCATCATCCAGAATAGTCACCACCACCCCTCGACCTGTGTACCCGCGGCTCCAGGCTGTCAGCACGTTCAGGTCTGGAGTCACATCATTATTCTGTAATACAGACCGCAGCACATGTTTACATTTCTCACGCGAATGTGTACAAGACTGAGCGATTACTTCAGGATAGCCCCTGAGGCAGCTGCCTGCCATACACACATTGAGAGTCACCACCACGCCTGTATGTGTTTTGTTTTTTTGCAGCTTCTGGTATTTAGCATGAATGAGGGCACATGAGATGGCAGCACGTAACAACTCTTGTGTCTGGGGGCAAAATACTAACTGCTTCCTCTTAATGTAATATACAAAAGGATATAACTGACACACACACCCCCACAGTCCCATTCGACATGGGATTGAGTAGTTGAGGTTTGAGCAGAGTAATAATGGGCCCACAATATACTAATTCAATGAAATGAGCACAGTAAGAAATATATAATCCATACACCTCACAGGCAATCCCTCTGGCCTGCTCCAGTCAAAGATCATACAGCGTCTGAATGATATGATACCACGATACCGAGTCTGGACATGCAAGTGAGCACTTCAGGTGCTCAACCTTCTATAACAATCATAAATGACCCCATCCCATGGAGAGTGACAGATCTCACTTTTGTCCTAAAGAGTAGATACAAATGTGTTGTCTCATGGTAGGAATGGTTTTGCAATCAAGTGCTTTTTCAGCCTAGTTTTTTCAACCAGTAGCTGCTCAACACTCAAGTTCTACAATGCTGCCTAGACATGTGTTTGGTCTCTGCTCATACCATATACCACTGCTTATGGAACCAGGGGTCAGTCGGCACGACACTGATGTGTCTTCTCCGCCTCCTCTTCAGAGTCTGCTGCTCGAACCAATGCACCTGAAACAGGACAGAGTAATAGGTCATCTCATGCAGAGGGACAGGACCATGGGTCATCTTACACAGAGGGACAGGACAGAGTAATACGTCATCTAATGACAGGCACGGTAATACATCATCTCATGTGGATAGAAAGGACAGTGCTTGGTCACCGTCACGTCAGTGACAGACCTCTCCTGTGGAATTTAAAGCAATACTGCCCAGGCTCTTGCCTCCTTCATAAACCATACAGAATATAATAGGAATATTCTTCATTCCAAAATCACCTTAGGTTCCTTTTTAAGACGGATCTGCCGACCCCAATGAGGGTTGAAGGACTTACTCTGCACCCCTCGGTGCTGCAAATGATAGAAATCACTGCCAAGTATGACCTGTGGATATAGAAGTACATACATAGCAGAGTGATCGGATCATCTTACAGCTGTGATTTACCTAGAATTTCCCTAAGCTGATGAATTATTACCTCAGTAATTGCTCCGAATGATGAGTCAATGCCCCAGTAATTGGCTCTAAATGGGTATTGCCTCTGTACTTGCCCCGGTTTATGGTTTATTGCCTCCACTCATCTGACCCGGATGATGGTTTATTGGCCAAAACGTTATTCGCCACTTTCAAATCCCTTCGCTGCTCATCCTCTCCACAGCCCAAGAATTTGCCATGTCAAGAAATGTACATTATACGGAATTATAGATCACACGGTCTACCCCCAACCATGTTAACATGTCCCCTTTTTGCCCCTAAAGCTACATTTGACTAATTTTCTCCCCTTACTAAAGAGAAAATCTTCCATCTTCTTTCCTTCTCACCCCTACAACATGGGCTCTCGACCCTATTCCTTCACATCTTCATCGCTCCCTCTCCACCTCAAATCATGCCTACTTTAACCCAACTCTTCAACCTCTACCTCAGCAAACTTTCCTTCAACTTTTAAGCATGCCTCTGCATTCTGAAGAGAGAAAATGGATATTTGAGACTAATGATCAACTTAAACTACCAGCTAATTAAACCAAAGTGTGTAAATGGGTATAATTGGGGTACAGACATAAAACATATCACTGTAGGGAGAACAGTGAATAAAATATACAGTGTATAGGCCTAGCTTCCACCGATGTATCTTACGGTGACTGGTTGAAAAAATACCAGTGTAAGAACAGAATGATTGTGACATTTACTAATTCTACTGTCCAATCACATAGTAAATGTAGCCCGATAGTTGTAACAGAAAAATTGCTGTTAATAAAAGGGTCACATAACTCCCTAAAAGCGACCAAGTAGAGTCAAAGAGGAGAGACTATGCATAGGGATTGATATCCGCTTAGTACAGCTCAACCCCGAATTTAAAAAAAAAAAAATTTTTTTTGCACACACATTGCACACATTCACAACAAATTGCACACACTCACAGCACACTTCACACTGCACACACTCACTGCGCACTGCACACACTCACTGCACACACTCACAGCCTCACAGCGCACTGCACACACTCACAGCGCACTGCACACACTCACAGCGCACTGCACACACTCACAGCGCACTGCACACACTCACAGCGCACTGCACACACTCACAGCGCACTGCACACACTCACAGCGCACTGCACACACTCACAGCGCACTGCACACACTCACAGCGCACTGCACACACACACATTGTCTCTTTAAGGGAGCTTGCTCTCGCAAGACGGAAGCAGACCCGTAGTGTCGTCTGCTGTCATAATTGACGTGCCCGACGCACGTTTCAATTTAGTTACAGAGCTTCGTCAGGGCAATTAGTGAAGAACTCGAAATACTAACCATTTATAGGGTGCCGTTACTATAGGGATTGGCACTAAGTAAAAGGTATCGTAACACCCCGAACACGTGCAGTGATTAGATACCGACATTGACAACATAGAGGCAGACTGGTATGCATGTGTCTAACCAATGGAAGAGGTGAATCGGTCACTATAGTAACAGCGCCCTATAGTTAGTATTTTGAGTTCTTCACTAATTGCCCCTGACGAAGCTCTGTAACTGGAGGGAAATGCACGTCGGGCACGTCAATTATGACAGCAGACGACACTACGGGTCAGTTTTTATAATATTAAGAGCTCTCTAACCACCGCTATTCTAGGGATTTAGATTGTTAAATTTAGCCTTGAACCTACACTATTATTGATCTAACAGTCTAGCTGATTAGTTTGAGGGGGAGGCTGAGGTGTAACCTGGGTGTCTTGTGTGTCTCATCGGAATAAAGTATTTCAATTACAAACCGGAAGTTCAATGGATTTGTGCCACAGTAGCACCGGACTCCCTATTCCACTACAGTCTACATTTACTATGTGATTGTGACATTTACTAATTCTACTGTCCAATCATTCTGTTCTTACACTGGTATTTAACCAGTCAGTCACAGTAAGATATATCAGTGGGAGCTACGCCTTATACACTGTATATTTTATTCAGTGTTCTCCTCCACAGTGATAAATGTTTTATGTAATCCATTTATTAATAAAGTTATTTAATATTGTTTCTTATTATTTGGTGGTATGCTACAAAGTTAATTTCTTTATAGTTAATACCTTAGTATTTTCTCTTTTGTCTACATCCTGAAGAAGCCCTCAATCAGCCCACTATTTTCCCATGTGCTTCCAAATTTCTTGGACGTCCTATTTATAACCACAATACACTTTCTCTCCTCTCCCTCATCAATGCACTTCAATCTGGATCCTGCTTTATGTGGATAACCATTGCAAAAAGAATGCTCCAACAAAAGTTGATGTTCTCCTCAAGGCAAACTCACAGGGGCAGTGTTTCTTACTAATCTTAGTAGACTTCTCTGCTGCCTTTGATACCCCCCTCTCCTACTCCGTACTCTCCATTCCAGTGGACTTTATAGCACTGTCCTCTCTGGTTTCACCAATCTGTCCACTCTTTCAGTGTTTCCTTTGTTGGCACCTCCCCTTCTCCACTCCCACTCAATGGGGCTCTGTTACAGGACCTCTTTTTTCTCTTGACACCACTTACCTAGGCAAACTGATACAGTAGTTCGGTTTTCACTACTACCTCTATGCTGATGACACCAAAATCTACCAGTCTTCTTCTGTACTCTATCCAGACTCATCTCTCTAATTGTATTTGTGCTATTTCCTCCTGGATGTTCCATCGCAAACTCAAATTTAACACATCCAAAACAAATAATGTCTCCACCCTCTAATTGTAACCCTATGTCTGATTTCTCACCGACAATAGATCACACTTTGACTCCTACAGTACCTGTCCTTCACACCACACATCCACTAACTCAGCAATTCCTTCCGCTTCCATCTCCGAAACAATGCTAAAATATGTCCATTCCGCTCACACAATCCACCAAAATTCTAGTTCACTTACATTATCCTAACTGGTTTACTATAACCTACTTCTAGTAGGTCTCTCCCGCTTCTAACTGTCCACCTCCAGTTAATGCTAAATACTGCCACCAGGGCCTTCTATCTCACCAAACGTCCAACGCCTGCTGCTTCAGTGTGAAAATCCCTACATTGGCTACCCATACCAAACAGATTCAAAGTCAAGGTTCTGGATCTCGCCTACAAAGCTCTCCATGACACACAGCCCCTCTCCAGACTTCCAATGTCATCCTCAAATATACTCCCACATGCAGTCTGCTCATGATCTGCGGCTCTCCTCCAATTGCAATACATCCTCTCATTCCTGCCTCCAAAACGTGCCCAGAGCTGTACCTATTCCAACTGTGGAGCCAGGATTAGACTGGCCTGCCGGGTCTTCAGCCTCATTGGGCCCCTACTCCAACAATATGTGGGGTTGCTACAGGGGTGCTAGCTCTTCCCCAACCCCGCCTCCCCCCCCCCCAATTTAGATTTTACTGACAGGAGATGCTTGTTTTCGACAGCAACTTTTAAATTACATAATTTCCTCCCAAAACTGTGTGAGATGTGAGGAGGACCACACATCTCTCCACTGTGAGAGACAGCAGAGGCAGAGAGCAATAAACATGCAGTGTACCCAGCAAGTGGGGTTGGGAATGAGTGAAACAGAACATTGATTTTCTGACTGGCTCAGGGAGGCTGAAATTACTTCTGTGTGAGCGAACCAAGACCATGGAGGTATATACCAGGGAAGGAATGGGCAGCATGTAGAAATGTGTGTAATGTGTATGTATACGAGTGTCTAAACTCTCACCAATCATGTTAACATACTCGTCACCGGTTGAGGGGTTATATCCCCCCATTATGGGTTATTGTCCCCTATTGTGCCTCAATTTCCATGTTATTGCCCCCCTAATCTGCCCTAGTTTACGGGTTATTGCCACCCTAATCTGCCCTAGTTTACAAGTTATTGCCCCCCTAATCTGCCCTAGTTTACAAGTTATTGCCCCCCTAATCTGCCCTAGTTTACGGTTTATTGCCCCCCTAATCTGCCCTAGTTTACAGGTTATTGCCCCTCCCTAATCTGCCCTAGTTTACAGGTTATTGCCCCCCCCCCTTCACCTAATCTGCCCTTGTTTACGGGTTATTGCCCCCCCCCCCTCCTTATCTGCACTAGTTTACGGATCATTGCTCACTTTATCTGCCCCAGTTGATGGGTTATTGCCCCCTACCTGCCCGAGGCTAATGAAGCCAAGTCTCCGGGCGATCCTCTCCACCTCCTCCGGGCCTCCGGGGACCCGCACCGCCCAGCTGTTCGTGTAAATCTCCAGCGCAAAGGCCCAGCGGAGCCCGAGGGTGAGAGTGAGCGCTGCGCTGACTCTCATGCTCATGAACCCGGCTCCGCGGGCCCCGCCAGACATGAACAGAACCTGCAGGCCGCGTCTCTATAGCAACCGCACGCAGAGCCGACTGGGATTCTGTTGCACAGGGTCAGAGGTCAGGTGGGCTCGGGACAGACACGTGCAGGGAGAGCAATTAATACAACAATTAATGAGACCACGTGACCGGGCGTCAGAGGAACTCCTGTGAATTATGTCAAGTGGCACCAGGGGAATAGGCAAAGAACAGATCTCAGGCATGCTGTATACAGACTTGGTTTTTATTTCCTGTCCTAGAACAAACTGAACTGATCTGAACTGTTCGTCTATCTGGAAATGAGGAAGAGAAAGATACATGTGTGTGTGTATGTGTGTGTGTGTGTGTGTGTGTGTGTGTGTGTGTGTGTATACACACACACACACACACACACACACACACACACACACACACACACACACACACACACACACACACTCACGGCACATCAGGATTTATGCAAAATTGCAAAAAAGGATTCTTAATAAAGTCAACGTTGCGGCTCTCCAGGAAGCCTTTTTTGAAATAGAGTCCTTGGAGAGCCGCAACGTTTACCTTAGTAATAAACGTTTTGCAATTTTGCATGTGCCTGCTATTACTTTCTAATATATAGTAGGGAAGAAGAAGCCCTGTCTGAAAGCTTTCTCCTACCTAGAGGATGAGATGACTGGAAATGCCCCACTTACATACACTCATACACCACAGTAAGAGCAATAGTGGGTTTAATGATTAATAGGCTGAGTGAAGGATAATGCCTACGGTTACATCCTATACTGGAGTGATGTATGTTGGCTGGTTAGAGGATTGCAAATACGAAGTAAGGTCGTATATTGATATAAATATCAGTGTATATGTGTGCATATAAATGTCTACTTATGTGTATATAAAATGTTGTGTGTACTAAACGTTGGATAGCGAGGACTACCTGTTTATAAGTATCAGTACATACATGTGTATAATAGACATACCCCATACATACACCTTGCCATCAGCTGCGCTCACCTGCACTCTCAGGACACGCCCTTTCTCAGTGAGACGCTATCTGATTGGCCGCCGGGTATGTAACACGGGTAACACCCTTCGCCCCAGGCGACAGTTCCTGCTGCGAGTACAGAGTGAGAGCCGGGGTCCTGCTGTCACCCGAGCTGCTTCTCCCCGCAGAGCCGCCCGCCATGCCGACCCTCCGGGAGCGCATCCACACCTACCTGAACGGGGACAACCTGATCTCCAACCTGCTGGGGAAGCTGGAGGCGCGGACCGGGGTCAAAAAGTACTATCTGGCGACTGGTGAGGGGGGTTAACACTACTAACGGGGCGGGATGTTACCGGGGATTATTACTACTTGGAGAAGTGGGTTGATACACGAGGTGGGTGAGGGGATTAATATTGGGGGGTGAGTAACGAGATTTATACTGAGTGAGCGTGAGGCGATTAATACTAGCGGGGTGGCAGACGGGATTAATACTGGGGGGGGGGGGTAATGGAATTAATACTGGGGTGAGCGACGGGATTTATACTGGGTGAGGGAATTAATGCCCGGAGAGGTGATGGTATTAATATTAAAGTGGGGGGCCTGACTAGGGATTACTACTACAAACCATACTCCTTGGTACTAAGTAGAGACACGCGCGGGGGGAGAGGGGAAACGCTCAGGGTTCAGATGGGGGCTGTGCTGTGCTGCTGTATCCAGGTACTGAGCTCTCTGACCGCATGTGTGTTTATATGGAGGGAGTGTTATGTGCATATTGTAGGTCACACACTGCAAGTCTGTCTCTGCTCTTATCCTCTGCCATCAGTGTGACACTGGGGACACGGGTGTCAGAGCCATAAGACTATTGGGAAAAATACCTTGAATCTCTGAATGGGAAGTGGGAGGGGAAGTAATTTGTCCCCAGACCTATCATGTGACACCAAGCCATTAATGTCACTTCTGTTCTGCTTTATTTCTAAGAACTGCTTATTGTGTCAGACACAGGGGGATTAATGCTCTTATAGTGCTGTCTGTATAAACTAGAACTCACCAGGGGTAAAACAGTATTATTATTATTATACTTTGTTTTTCTTCTTTGTAAATCGCTTTCTTTTCATCCCAAGAAGTGTAATCTTCCCTGAGCTTTGTGTGAAACAGGAATGGATGTAAAATAATGTTTGTCCATTTGAACTAGTTTTGAGTTGCAGAGAGCTGGGTCCAGGACAGGTGCATGCTCTGCTCATCCTTCCTGCTCTTTTTCTCACCCCAGGGTCTGCCTGCTCTCTGGGTCTGTATCTTATATTTGGTTATGGTGCTTCTCTGCTCTGCAATCTGATCGGCTTTGTGTATCCGGCCTACACATCGTAAGTATCAGGACTGATCCCCTTAGCAGCCTGGGGGGAGGATGGCAAGATTATAAAGTCTGTACCTGCTGAGGAGTGTGCTGGGGTAGAAAGATTACAAGGTCTGTCCCTATATATCATTTGTACATCTCTAGATTTCTGTTCATGAGAATCAATGGGTTCAGTGTCCCTGCCCCATGGAGATTACAATCTGAAATTAGTATGTGCATCTCTTCTCTCCCTTTCTCCCCTCCCCCCAGGATTAAAGCCATTGAGAGCGCGGATAAGAAAGATGACACCATTTGGCTGACATACTGGGTGGTTTATGGCGTGTTCAGCGTGGTGGAATTCTTCTCTGATCTATTTCTCTTCTGGTTCCCTTTCTACTACCTGGGGAAGGTGAGGAACCGGAGTGTGGGGTGCAGGGAGGTTTGTAGATGACAGGTCCCCTTTCCTGACAAATCCACAGTTCCTGATCCATTTAGATTGTAAGTTGCTCTGTTGAGCGCTAATTTAAAAAAAAAATGTTTGTCTTCCTGCCATTTGGAATAGGTTGGTTTGGGGAGCTCTGGAGGGGATAGGACAATTGCAACCTGCTCTTCCCTCACTGCTCTCATGCTTGCTCTCATTGTGCCTTCTACTGCTATCTTATAGTGTGCCTTCCTGCTCTGGTGCATGGCCCCCTTCACATGGAACGGCTCTCAGATCCTCTATACTCGCTTCATCCGGCCATTTTTCCTGAAGCACCATCGGACAGTGGACAGTGTTGTGAGTGACCTTGGAGGTCAGGCATTGATTACAGCAGAGACAGTCACCAGGGAAGGTATGGGCACTGTTTCCCCATGCTGGATGTTTGCTTCTTTCCTTCTTCCTGGGATTCTTTGTTCCTGTTCTCAGTCTTTTCTTCTCCTCCTTTTCTCTCCTGCATCCGGTGACAGTCCTGCAGACTCTGGCCAGCAGCCGATCTCTCCTGACACGTGAGGGGGGCCCGCCGGCCCTGCCCAGCACCTCTGTATGTACCTGAAGTCAGGGGAGGAGGGCTCAGCACAACCCCATCTACTTCATCCTGACTTGTGGTCTGGGGGGAGGGGGTTCAGAGTCTTGGGTCAAATCCTACAATTTTAGAATTGTCCTCCCTTTCCTCAAAGTCTTGAGTGCACGGAACGATGTAAATATTGGCAGATAGCTGCTTATTCCAATGTGTACAAAAGGTTTAACCTAAGTAAAATATCAATCGAGCAGAAAATCTGCACAGCAACTTTTCTGTAATATGTAAGCACAGATCAATATAACACTGTGACCTTTTAGCATCTTGTCTGAGTGAAGCAAGTGTGCCTCGTGCTGGGCTCTTTTCCTTGCGACTATCAGAGAATTGTTGTAATTTCTACTACTATTGGTTGTCACCACCTGCTTCTTCCTTTTTTCTTTTAGTTAGAAGCACTTATGTAGCAATGCTGGTTTCCTACAGTAGGGGAGATGTCTTACAGCAGGCTCTGGGAATGACTTTTAAAAACTAGTACAAATATTGTGTGCTTATGAACCTCAGATGAGGTTTGTGAGCTGTGCAAGGGTGTGATACAGATCTCCACACCTTCCATCATTCACATGATGCCTGTCGGCTTAGTTTATGAAACCCATGATCAGAAAGTAAACCAGACACTGAAATGGGAGTACTGAATGGATCATATAAACTAGACCCTGCTGTAAAGCGGTTTGTCCTCGGTGGAGGAGCCCTCTGCTAATTGGAGCTGCAGCATTCTGTTTATTGGTGTATCTTTTGCAGTACAGTCCCAAAGTGCGAGGAAATAGCCTCAGGCGAGGAGAATTCTGCTTGTGCAGCCAACACCACATAGACAAATTCCTCAAAATGCAGGTCTCATCTAGGACAGAGGTACACAGTAGAGCTCTACTCACACGTTCATAATGCAATTGTTCATTTATTGTGAGTGCCAAGAACAGAGGAGAAACAACCTGATGAAAGGTCCATATGGGACCTGAAACGTTGTTTCTCCACTGTTCTTGGCTGTCACAATAAATGAATTGCATTATGAACATGTGAGTAGAGCTCTACTGTGTACGTCTGTTTTAGAGGAGACCAGCATTTTGAGGAATTTGTTTATTTTATGCAGTGACTGAATTAGCAGGGGGCTGTTTTATTCACTTGCATTATTTAACCAAATACCTGTTTATTCTCCTGCATGATCACTGGTTTCACCACTTGTAATATCCCAGGTGCACAAACTCCCAAAGGTGTTCCTGCCTCCAGAAGGGTTAGCAACATGCACGTTTTGCAAGTCTTCAGACTGAACACAGGCCGGGGAAGCACCTCGTCCTCTCTGCCGTCATTAAAATCTTTTAACTTGCTTTTGGTTTCTCTTCAGCATACAAAGCAGCCCTGAGCCACGAGCTGGAAACGGAGAAGAAGAAATAATTGAATGAAGCTCTCCACTCTTCAGGACACTGCCCCAAACTGCACAGAGATGACCAATTATTCATGTGGGATTTCAATTAAGTTGTATGTTCACTTCCCCACCCCCCTTGATCTTGCTTCCATGAGGTCTGACATTTAACCACTTTGTCCCTGCTATTTAGCCGATGGCTGTTTTGCTACCACGGTAAAAAAATACCTGTAACCTTTACTCCATCTTCCTCAGGCTCCAGCAGCGGTCTGTTCTGATCCCAGATATATGGCTCCTGCTGCCCTGGGCAGAAGCAGCGTCAGACCCTTCCATTTCCGTTTACCGTTTCTTTATTTATTAGTACTAGCTGCTTCTGATGAGTCTTAATTTGTAGACTACTTATCTCCTGCAGGAGCTAGACGGTGGATATCTGATGCATGGCAAGTGAGCGAATCTCCTCCTCCTTCGGATAACTGCATCTGTCACTTATTAAAACTGTGATTATACCAAATAAGCATTACTTTTCATACTGTGAATCTGGTGATTTAATAAAATTTTTACAATTCTTGTGATGTGTGTTTAATGAGAAATAGCTGATCTATGGTCCTAGGTCTGGAAAAATAAATAGACAAAAAAAAATATTTGCTGTATTATTGTCCCCTTTATGTGAAGGAAAAGGAAGGTAATATCTTTTTTTTTTTATTATTATTGGAACAATAATGGTTTACAGCAGGGCTCTTGACCTACTTCTTCAAAGGACCCATAGCAGAACATATTTAGGAATAGAAGGGCCACAAGCTTATTGCAATTGCATTTTAGATACTCTGAAAGACTTTAAAATAGTGTGTGTGTGTGTGACATTTTGCAGACACAGTCCTTGCTCCGTAGAGCTTACAATCTGTTTTTTGGTGCCTGAGGAGATAAAATTACATGTCACAAGGAGCCGACTCTGGGAATTGAACCAGATTCCTCTGCTTCCAACTCAGTGTCTTTACTAACTGATCCACTCCTTCAGCCACAGATGTATTTTCAAGCCTTTGAACCTCTCGGGTAAGTGTTGTTACAATAAAAGTTGTCATACTTATTTATTTTTTTCTACATGGAGTAACACATCTGTGTTATACATGGGAGGGACATGCACTGCTTCCCCTTATGGTTTGGGGCATTCAGACTGGATCACAGTCTCTGGTTTCTAGCTTTCATTGGTCCAGATCCACAAAAGGATTCTAAGCTTTAGCAAGCCTCTACTCCCATTCACCCTTTTGTGAATCTGGGTCATTGTGTTAATCCTTCCTTTAGTTTTCTGGTGTGTCTCAGGACTGCAGATATTCCACATCGGATCTGACTACGTTTGTAAGTAGCTGCTATCGACCTGCTGCGCTGTTAGGGAATCAGTGACTAAAATGGTAGCAAAGTCCACATCAGTATAACTGATAGCAGCCAAGTGTGGCTGGTACGTAGCAGAAGTGCAATTTGCAGCAGTTCCTTTAACTAATCTAAGTTACCTCATTTGTTGCAGACACTTATTTTTGATTGTAAGCTATTCAGAGGCAGCGACTCCTTTTCTTAATATTACTTTTATGTCTGAAGCACTTATTCCCATTATGTGTTATTATTATGTAACGTGTATACTGCTGTGAAGCGCTATATAAATAAAGATATACATACACTTAAAGGTTAATTTAGAAATGGTCTCTCAGGTGCAAAGTGTGCACCAAATTAGGTAAGGACAAATATCTCCATAACGAAATTCATTTATTATGTTATAAATCTAGTATTATTTTTGACTGAGATTTGCAGCATAGAGACTGATAAATAACCTTCTTCACCCCAACCCTTTGTACTTGTATAAGCCAGAAATGATGTCATCCATCATGGGGTCTCATAATATTGGGGGTTTGATATATTATCATGAGGTCTCATGTATGATTGGGTGTCTGATATTATCATGGGGTCTCGTGTAGTATTGAGGGTCTGAAATATCATGGGGTCCCGCATGATTGGATGACTGATATATTATCAAGGGGTCTCGTGTAGTATTGGGGGTCTGATATATTATCATGGGGTCTCATGTATGATTGAGTATCTGATATATTATCAGGGAGTCTCGTGTTATTAGAGGTTCTACTACATTATTAGGAAAGTGTAGTGCATTTATAGAGAGATGTGACCGTGTGGGACCCACACAACGGCCGCCACTGGCCCCTTTAAGGCGTGCCACGTCACCACCGATAGATCCGCCTCTTTGATAGGTGTCCAGGAAGCGGAAGTGAGAGCGGCAGAGTGGAGGTGACCACTGATTTATCCTCTTCATTTATCTTATTAAGCATCACGATATTTATCATACATAATGCTATAGATAGAGTATAATGTGTCTGAGATATATTATACGGGGAAAGCGAGTAGAACTGTGTATGGAAACATGTATACAGATATTCCCACTCTCCTTATACGTATGTATGTATGTGTATATATATATATATATATATATATAACACTCGCACACACAGTCCTATTGTGTGTATATATTACAGTTCTATATACTCACACTTATACTGTAAATATACACGCTTCTATATACAAGTACCTGAATGCATGAACATATACTCATTTATACATGTGCATGTATTGTGTGTATATAGATATACACGTACATATCTTTACACTGCGTGTGTGTGTATATGTATATGTGTGTGTATATATATATATATCGATATATATATATATATCGATATATATATATATATATATATATATATATATATATATATATATATATATATATATAGCAACTGTAAATATTCCTGTATATTCATTTGCATGTCTTAGACAGGTCTGCAACCCTGTCTTTCACCATTATCACCCAGCACACAGCACTTCCACTGCAAGGGATTCTGGGAAATGACATGCAAATGAGCACACAGTGCCACCTTTTATCTCAAGCTCACATTACATGAGCAACCCTTAGCCAATGCATGCTGCATATATATATATATATATATATATATATATATATATACATACATATATATATATACATACATATATATATATACATACATACACACACACACACACACACACACACACACACACACACACACACACACACACACACACACACACACACACACGGAAATAGCCGTGTTAGTCCAGTTGCGATAGTGCAGAATAAATGCGTTCTTCAGTATTAACAACATAAATTGTTAGTCCAAATAAAAAAAGGTATCACCTAATACTGAAGAATTCATTTATTCTGCACTATATATATCTATATAGTGTGTGTATTATTTATTTATATATATATATATATATAATGAAAAGAAAAGCGTCCCAACTCAGCACTCAAGTATACTCAGAACAAATATCAAAGAAAATTATGATTTATTTCACAGCACAAATAATCAAACATAAAATACACAAATTATTAAAACAAACCCTGACATCCTCCTGTGATAGAATATGTATCAGACAGGGGAAATCCCCTATGAAGATACTGATGGACCCCTAATGCCCAAGGCAAGGGGAAAAAAACCTATAAGCACAAAATATATGTAGAACAAGGGGTTAACAAGAGCCCCTTGAACCTACAAGGCCGGCCTCACCCCTAGTAAATATAAAACCACACAGCAAGCATAGATAACACATGCACCAAATTGCCTAATACATGCTGATGTCAAATACATATATTATATACATACACCGTAAATGCAGTTGGTATAATCAAGGCAAACCAGGCACAGTATCAAAAAGAGACTTTAGTATGGGATCAACAATGGTTAACCGTTCACATCAGTTACCATAGTCCAGAAGACCATCCATGCCACACTGTGATAGTAAAATGTCCAAAGGGTAAAGATCTTCCAATTGAGGGGTCCATCCGCAGGGGAGTCATATATATATATATATATATATATATATATATATATATATATATATATATATATATATATATATATATATATATATATATATATACTAGCTGAGAGACCCGGCGTTGCCCGGGATGTAAATGTGTAATAGGTAGTATTATTTATAACTCGTGGAACAATAGGTGAGTATTTGTTGTAAAGGTTTCGGGGGGGGGGGAGAAAGGGGAGCGGGGGGGGGGAGAAAGGGGAGCGGGGGGGGGAGAAAGGGGAGCGGGGGGGGAGAAAGGGGAGCGGGGGGGAGAAAGGGGAGCGGGGGGGGAGAAAGGGGAGCGGGGGGGGAGAAAGGGGAGCGGGGGGGGGAGAAAGGGGAGCGGGGGGGGAGAAAGGGGAGCGGGGGGGGAGAAAGGGGAGCGGGGGGGGGAGAAAGGGGAGCGGGGGGGGGGAGAAAGGGGAGCGGGGGGGGGGAGAAAGGGGAGCGGGGGGGGGGAGAAAGGGGAGCGGGGGGGGGGAGAAAGGGGAGCGGGGGGGGGGAGAAAGGGGAGCGGGGGGGGGGGAGAAAGGGGAGCGGGGGGGGGGAGAAAGGGGAGCGGGGGGGGAGAAAGGGGAGCGGGGGGGGGAGAAAGGGGAGCGGGGGGGGGAGAAAGGGGAGCGGGGGGGGGAGAAAGGGGAGCGGGGGGGGGAGAAAGGGGAGCGGGGGGGGAGAAAGGGGAGCGGGGGGGGAGACAGGGGAGCGGGGGGGGGAGAAAGGGGAGCGGGGGGGGGAGAAAGGGGAGCGGGGGGGGGAGAAAGGGGAGCGGGGGGGGAGACAGGGGAGCGGGGGGGGAGAAAGGGGAGCAGGGGGGAGAAAGGGGAGCAGGGGGGAGAAAGGGGAGCGGGGGGGGGAGAAAGGGGAGCGGGGGGGTAGAAAGGGGAGCGGGGGGGGAGAAAGGGGAGCGGGGGGGGAGAAAGGGGAGCAGGGGGGAGAAAGGGGAGCGGGGGGGGGGGAGAAAGGGGAGCGGGGGGGTAGAAAGGGGAGCGGGGGGGGGAAAGGGGGGGAGAAAGGGGAGCGGGGGGGGGGAGAAAGGGGAGCGGGGGGGGGGAGAAAGGGGAGCGGGGGGGGGGGGAGAAAGGGGAGCGGGGGGGGGGGAGAAAGGGGAGCGGGGGGGGAGAAAGGGGAGCGGGGGGGGAGAAAGGGGAGCGGGGGGGGAGAAAGGGGAGCAGGGGGGGGGGAGAAAGGGGAGCGGGGGGGAGGAAAGGGGAGCGGGGCAGGGGAAAGGGGAGTGGGAGGGGGTGGAGAGCAGTGGGCATATGTATTGTCATAATTTATGTATGGGCATTTCCCCCCCCCCCCCGTTCCCCGTGACTCCCCCCCCCCCCCCCGTTCCCCGTGACTCCCCCCCCCCCCCCCCCGTTCCCCGTGACTCCCCCCCCCCGTTCCCTGTGACTCGCCCCCCCGTTCCCTGTGACTCGCGCTCCCCCCCCTCCTGCGGCCGCTTGGTCCCCCGATGTGCCGTCCTGCTTAGTGAGGCGTGCAGGCGGCTGCAGGAAGCGCCCTGTGTGGGCCTAAGACTCGCGCTCCCCCCCCCCCCCCCGGCGCCCGCTCGATGTGGCGTCTGGCTGAGCGGCGGTAGGAAGCGCCCTGTGTGGGCCTGAGGCTGAGGCGGGACGCGCAGTGGGCCTGAGGCTGAGGCGGGACGCGCAGTGGGCCTGAGGCTGAGGCGGGACGCGCAGTGGGCCTGAGGCTGAGGCGGGACGCACAGTGACTTACCTGAGCGGGTGGTAGCGCCGGGGAGGTAAGGGAGCGGCTGGGGTAGGAGGGCCGCGCTTCCCGTCCGGAGCCAGTGCAGGACGGCGCACGTGAGTGGGGGGGGAGGGGGGCGGACAGAGGGTGTGTGTGTGTGTGTGTATAGAGCTGCTGTGTTGTGTGTGTGTGTGTGTGTGTGTGTGTGTATAGAGCTGCTGTGTTGTGTGTGTGTGTGTGTGTGTGTATAGAGCTGCTGTGTTGTGTGTGTGTGTGTGTATAGAGCTGCTGTGTTGTGTGTGTGTGTGTGTGTGTGTATAGAGCTGCTGTGTTGTGTGTGTGTGTGTGTGTGTGTGTGTATAGAGCTGCTGTGTTGTGTGTGTGTGTGTGTGTGTGTGTGTGTATAGAGCTGCTGTGTTGTGTGTGTGTGTGTATAGAGCTGCTGTGTTGTGTGTGTGTGTGTATAGAGCTGCTGTGTTGTGTGTGTGTGTGTGTGTGTGTGTGTGTGTGTGTGTGTGTGTGTATAGAGCTGCTGTGTTGTGTGTGTGTGTGTGTATAGAGCTGCTGTGTTGTGTGTGTGTGTGTGTGTATGGGCCGTCACTCCGCCTCAGGCCAATGAGAGGTGTGCGGGGGCGGGCGACCCAAGGGACCAATGAGATTTCCCCTAGGGACACCGGACATCCAGGCAGGCAAACATACAGTGCTTTCACTAATATAGTATAAGATATATATATATATGTTTGATTGGATACTTACCAACTACGTTTAAGTATTATGATCTGCTTCTGATATTTTCAGTATATTAATACTGTTTTTCCTGTGTGCGCAGTATATTCAAACTGATTTTGTATGACTCGCGCTTTCCCCTATTGACTTGCATGTTAGAGTTAGTTGTCTTACTATCTTAGCTCACATGGACTTAGCTATTTGCAATTAGTGGGAGTTACCTTTAACTACAGGCTATGTTTATTTTCAGCTCATTACCCTTACTTTGTGGTATATTCCAGTGTTCATTACATTGTCTTTTTGTCCCTTGAGGAATTTGTTTTTGAGTTCCCCTCCATTTTATTCTTTCTCTCCTGCTTTTATGTGTTCAATAAATGTGTTATATTCTTTGGTACACCTGTGTGCTCCCTCAGAGAATCTTTTCTGTTGTTCTCATATTCTCCCCATCCCTGGAGCACCGCTAGCAACTATTACACTATAGTATATATGCTAGCTTTTGGGTAATAGTTATTACTGTTGTGCATTATATATATATATATATATATATATATATATATATATATATATATATATATATATATATATACATACACACAGTGGTTGACAAAAAAAAAATCTATTCGCCACCTAGTACCAAACGTGTGCTGCTTGGGCCAATATTTACTCGCCCGGGGGTTAAATCCACTCGCCCGGGGCGAGCAAATGTATAGATTTGTCGAACACTGTATATATATATATATATATATATATATATATATATATATATATATATATATATATATATATATATATATATATATATATATTACACATACATTTATTTTTTTCCAAGATGAGAGAAAAAAACAGCAGCGCAAACAAGTGTGCTAATGTGGAAATACAGTGAGCTAATTAGCAAGTGCTATAACTTATATTCAAGTGTGAATTCAATATAGTGTGTAGAAAGTGATATTAATATCACTAACGGAATGTGTGTTTAACCAATCACAATGAAACATAAAATATTAAAACAATCAAAAGTTTAAACCAGTTCTTTGGGTGAAAGTGAAGTGATGGGAAAAAGTCCAGAACAGGAAGATGATCTGTATGGAGCTGCTTCTGCAGTGCCAAACTCAAAGGAATACCTAAAAAGAAAAGCGCAAGCTCCATAGCGTGACACAGTAAAAAGAGTAAAAGAGATTTAATTACATTTAAAAGGAGAAAGTTTCCACGACTTGCACTCACAAGGGAAACATGGTAACTCGCATTTGAGAGAAAATCTCTGCTTGACGTCACAATCAGAGCGGAGAACGGTCTCAGATCGTCGCATCAGAGGGAGCCCACCGGCAGGGCCAGGAATTGCCCCAGGGAACAGCCGTCACTTGTAGTGCCAGACCACAAATGTATAGTCCACACTAGCCTGCACTGAAGACAGATCAGGCCAGCAGCTTGTATACAGAGTGCTGCGAAGAAGGTGTTTGAAGTTGTCTCTCGCATAGGTGTCCGTCTGTGATTGGTGAGCGTCAGATGCGTCCCAACGCGTTTCGTCACTTAATACACCGATATCAAGGACACACATCAGATGAACATAAATTAAATGTACAGTATTTGCCTCGTTTTTGAGTGTTTGGTAAGGGATGAGCTTGGTTAATGCTCCTTCCTCTCTTTTCCTTTTTTAGGCATCCTTTGTTCTTCCATGAAACGTTTTGGGAATGACATCCAGAACAAAGAAGCGCATTGTCCTCCCATCTCGGCCGGAGCCACCCAGCGTTGAGCAGATTCTGGAGGATGTCCGTGGGGCCATAGCTTCCGATCCAGTATTTAACTACGACCTTAGCAATGGTAAGAAACATCCACAAACAGTCTGTGATACTCACAGTGCAAACCTACTGTAGAATGACATGGTCGCTGTGTTACCTTCTTAATGTCCATATTTTATTTAGTATTTGTACTGAGTTCTAGCATTTTCTTGACAGACTCACTGCTTCCTACGCATGACGGCGCCTGTGTAAGCGAGAGGGAAAAGCAGTATGGGCAGAGCTGCTCCTATGTGGAAATCAACAACAAGTTGAAGGAAGCACAGATCCAGCTGAAAGGAACATGTAATGCACTGAGACACGCTGGGAAGAAGCTGGGAGGGGATATTGAAGAACTGAGAGAGGCGGCCATGTGAATTAGTCTGACAGGAGGTGATGAGTCTGTGGAACAGTCTGGTCTCCTTTAGCAGTCTCACATTTTTAGTTTAGTACGATTCACTGGTTATAGTTTTGTTGGACACTATCGATTGGTCATAGAGGCTCTGAAACATGTCGCTACTGGGCTTGACCAATTTCCCTTCCTCGCGACGAGCGGTTGCAATGTTTACATTGGATTTTTGTCTCAGACATGTGCTCAGCCCACTGTACATATGACTTCTGCCTGTGGTACTGTCCAGATGATGCAGACGTGGCCACCTGCATTGCCAACGTGTTGGAGCAGAACGGCTTCCGCGGCTATGCTGAGCACCGCGATAAGGCAGCCGGGGCACAGGCCATTTCTGCTGCCACGGACGTGATAGAGGCCAGCAGAATCTCCTTCCTCATCTTGTCTGCTAGGTCCCTGCATGATCCCTGGTACCAGTGCATCTCACAGTGGAACCTAGTGAATTTTGTAGATAAAGAGGCTGCCAAGGTTGTGCCAATTTATGTGGGTGTGGAGGAGGAGCAGAGACCACCCATTTTAAAGTTCCTTACCAGTCTCAACTACAACAGCAAGTTCTTTAACAAGAAGCTTCTAGACAGTATGAAACACATGACACATCATTGACAACTAATTTTCTGCAACCTGCTCGGTAACCTCCAAAGGACAGTGCATGTTCGCTTTCCACATGCTTAGGCTGAGTGTTGATAGATGATCATATAGTACAATGCTCATTAGAATACAGGTGTGTTGTCTCTTTTGCTTGTCATTAACCAGGGATGTGATGAATTCACAAGTCTCAAAGAGGGAGGGGGCAATGTTTCTGGGTTGCATCCGCCGCCGGATAGAAAGGGATTTCTGGTTTCGCATAACACTAACCGACTTGTGTCCATCCTGCTGGCTTTGTCATTGTGCGACTGCGGATGGATCTTTGCATGGATCCTTTAGCATTATGCTGCTTCTGGGTTGGCCTTTTAGACTGTATGAATCCCAGGTCACTGACACTGTTACTACCAGTGTTCACACGTAAACTGGTTACAGCTGCAGGGTTCTCTCAGCACAGCCTGGTGTGACAGATCTGCTTGTTCGTAGGTAGAGGGGGCACAGCAACTTCTTTCCCACAGTTACCATGCCTCGTACTCATCCATACTGCTATTTACCTGACTGTTTATTTATGCATCGGAGTGTCAGTGTAATCTGCTCTATGCAACATTTTGTGGGGATTTGTGTGCAGGATTTGAAGTCAATTTCTCTGTTCCTGGTACCTTTTGTCATAGAATTGGGTTTGGAATTATTTGGTTGACTTTAAGGTAATAAAGATGCTTATGAGCTTTGGACTTTTCAGTATAGTTGATTCCTCTGCCGCAGTTTCTTTCTGCCGCAGTTTCTTTCTGTCATTTGAGTCTTCCCACACTTAGTATTTAAATGATTGAATAAAAATGCCTACTTTGAGCAGAGATGTTTTACTAAGACCCAAGTGGACACTAAAGTTGTAGTTCTCATCTATATTTTTCCACTAATTTATTTGTAAATGATGATGAAGCGTATTGTCTGCATCATGTAGTGCCAGGTTTAAATCTAATAACTTGTGGCCTAAGAAATCAATACTTATACTTTTACTGTTTTAGGGAAACGCCCACTGGGAAAATAACAATTGTCTCCTAAATCTAAGGCTGTGCTTATAGTGCCTTGCGACGTTGCTCCAAAACAAATGCATTGTTGCAAGCGCTTATAGTAAGCGCGACGGGAGCGACGTTGTGACCAAAAATTTGGTAGCCAGTCGATTTTGACTTTTCAGAGGCTGTCGCCAAATGTGACAGCCTCTGAACCAATCAATGGCCAGGTCGCTAGCGACGTCGCTGCAAAGTAAAATTCAACTTTCGGGGGTGGCGATGGGTGACGTCACCCGTCGCATCGCCGTCGCGGGCACTATACGCGCGGCCTAAGGAGTTCATGTTTGACACGGTAATAGCAAACAAACAATTTTAAGCCCTCTAAAAAGCGCTGACCTACAATAAATATGTGATAAAGTGATAACAATGATAACAACTTAAAGTGATTAACCTTAATTTGATCAAAAATAATAAAGCAGCCTATGGAACAAAAAAATCAACAGACTATTCCAAATCCGTATAAAAAATAAACATACAAATTAATTGTCCCAGGCGCTGTGATTAAAGTCCAGTGACCCAAATACCGTGAACCAATTGGGCAGTCTTTAGTAATGGTTTCCTATGCCAGATAGATGATCTTGATAGTTGTTGGACAGACAGGGGTGTTGTCTATTGTGATGTGCTGATGTCTCTGAAATCACAGAAAAAAACAGCAGGGCACGCCTATAGCGTGGTATGTTTTATCAATTACCCCCCTGCCTAGAACCCTGAAATCCTACTTACAGGATAAGGGCTCTCAGTGTACAGTGGAGAGAATCTGTTCCTCACGTCTCTACTTCTCAGAACGTCACACGGATCCCACGTGGTCTGGTCTGCAGGGGTCCCCTCACTTAGCGATGTTGGTAATGTGGATGATATACTCCAACGCTCCCACGGATTGATGTGTTCGGGTGGGGGGGGGGAACGGAGACGGGGAAGATATGGAACAAACTAGTGTGATATCGTACAGGGTTTTGCCCCACTCATTTATCAATTCACTAGAAATCAAGGCTTTTATATGCTATTAATGGGTCCTTTTATATGCTATTAACGGTATTTGGGTCACTGGACTTTAATCACAGCGCCTGGGACAATTAATTTGTATGTTTATGTTTGACACGGTGACTGACTTCACATTCTTGTTAATCAGTCAGAAAGAAGCTAGGTCACAGTCAACACTCGTTAAGATTAGTCTGTGTTCTGATTTAAATAAAGCTCCTTGTGCTCTGATCAATAACAACGAAGAATTCCTATAATACTGGCCGGTGCTTATCACAGGAATAACGTGTTGGAATGTGATTCTAGGAGAACAAACATATGCTCAATAATACCAAATGTGGATACCGTTATCCTGACCCATGATCATTTCAATGACAATTCCTACTTATAACCAATTGCCAAAACTTCCAGAGAAAGGCCGAGACAGTTACCTTGCTCGAAGGATGAGAAGGTGAAGCAAGAACCACAGCAATTGTTACAGGCATACCTCATGATGACATACGCAATGGGTCCAGAGGATGTATGTAAAGCAAAAATGTACTTAAAGTGAAGCACTATCTTTTTTCCACTTATCGATGCTTCGGTACAGGTAGGGAGCCCATATTGCTGTTCAGGATGTGCTGACAGGCGCATGCGCGAGCTGCCATTTGCCTATTGGGCGAGGGGAACCAGCGCGCCACTACTACGGCAGTCTGTAGGGCAGAATAAGTGTCCGTACTCGCGAAGCGAGCGTATGAACACAGAGGTATGGGGCTATTGTAAATATGTCCTTACTCGTGAGTGTACTTAAAGTGAGTGTCCTTAAACCGGGGTATGCCTGTACAAGAAAACAAATATAACATTCATTGCACAGTGCCAGAACTACTAAAAATAGTTTTATTGCAAAGTATTATTTCTAATTAGTTTCTCTCTTTCCCCCCTTTGTACACTCTCTCCAAAGGCTGGTCTGCGAAGGAATTTGAGACCAGCCAGAGGTCGGGCCCAACTTCTTTGCCCGGCTGCCGGTCCTCTTGTTGCTGCAGGGCCCCAGCTGTGGGCCTGCCTCTTCCTTACTCTCACTGCCTACGTTGTGCGTCGGAAGCTGGGCCCAGCTACCTGCACGCACTGGCATGAGCGTGGCTCGGTGTGGGACAGTGAGGGAGGCCCGCAGCTGGGGAAAACCAGGGCCCGGCAGCAACCAGAGGAACAGCAGCCGCACAAAGAAGTTGGTCAGTTTATTTTTGTGTATGTATGTATTTGGGGGGTTTGCATGTAGTTGGCGGGGGTGGGGGTGTTTTTTGTGTGTGTCTCCAGGGGGGAGGGAGAATGAGTGTGAGGAGAGGGGATTAATGGAGCGGGATTGAGTGAGAGGGTTAGGCCGCGTTTATAGTGCCGGCGATGCGGCCAATGACATCACCCGTCGCCACTGGCGAAAGTTGCACTTAGGTTTGGAGCGAGACGTCGCTGGCGACTGCCAGTGATGTCACGAAGGGGGCGGGCAGAGTGCAGTAGGCACTCTGTGATTGGTGTAGACACAGTCACATGTGTCGACTGTCTGTCCCAAAATCACATTTCAATGGCTTCAAAAAAAATTGTGGCGCCATCGCGCATACTATAAGTGCATGCGACGGATTCAATGTA
The DNA here is from genome assembly GCF_040206685.1 of Ascaphus truei. Classification (NCBI taxonomy): domain Eukaryota; kingdom Metazoa; phylum Chordata; class Amphibia; order Anura; family Ascaphidae; genus Ascaphus; species Ascaphus truei. The sequence continues at coordinate 36,265,688 of NC_134490.1, forward strand.
TTTATTTTGGCACGTCGCCGGCGCCAGGCACTATAAGCACAGCCTTAATTAATTGATGGATAGGGGGGAGAGAGGTTGTACGAGTGAGACGGGGGGAGAAATAGGGGGACTCGCAAGATCGTCGACAGAGTGGTGAGGGGGGGGGGGGGGAAGACCCTATCGGAACCTAGTCCTGGACTCCGGGAAATCTGTCAGTGGCCCTGGGTGACGGACGGATGACCTCGTCAAGCGCATAGTTACAAAATGGTGTTTAAAGTGCTCGAGACAGAGCACGAATTATCCAAAATGCTTACATAAAATGTCTCCTGATAAAGGATGGTTTCTAGAAGGACTGAAAAACCGAATTAGTAAAATAACATCGTTCGGCAGTGGGAATAGCTGGATCAACACGTTATCGATTATACAATCAGACAGTGACGTTCTCATCTTCGGCTGTGCGTTTCAGCAGAAGGAGGACATTTTGAAAGTACGCATTGAATTCAAACTTTATACTAATCTTAGTGTTTCAGATTAGATTACAACAGTTTAACACATTTACGAGCTACAAAAGGACAAACTCCTATTTCTTGTTTAATGAACATCAACCTACCGCAGTGTATCTGGTACTTGTTCACATAATACAGTGACATCAGTTTAGTTAACATCAGTCTATTGTCTACATTTTGTTTCTTATATACATAACAGAACTACAATTGTGCACATTTTAATGGATATTGAGCGAGAAATATATAAGACATGATGATAAACGAAAGGGGTTCCTTGTTTTCTGAACGCGGTTGTATAATTACAGGGATGGACAAATCCTGGGCGGCCAGGATTCTCGATCACTTTCTCCTCTCCCCGCCCCCCCCCCCCCCCCCCCCCTCAAGCACCAGTCACTGCAAATGTTCCAAGAACTAGATTGGCCATCACTTGAGTCTAGGCGCAAAGTACATTTTTCCTGTCTTACCTTCAAATACTTTCTAGGCCCACTACCCGCCTACCTGAACAAGCTCCTCACCCCTACCACACGCAGCACTTATCACCTGAGGTCTGCAAAAGACTGTTCACGGTCCCAAGGTTCAGCAAAGTATCCGGCCGCTCCTCCTTCTCTTACCGTGCACCTCACAACTGGAACAATCTACTAGAGACTCAAAACGCTTTCAAGACTTCAGCTGTCTCACATTTTAATCCTGTCTGTAACTGTTACATACGCCCATAATCCTATATTATATCTAATATGTCCATGAAATATCTTTATATATAATGTATAACCTCTGTGTAGTTAATGTAATCATGTATTGTCATCATAACTCTGTGCCCAGGACATTTTTGAAAACGAGCTGTATTATTTCCTGGTAAAACATTTTTATAAATACTAGTCACAATCTAAAGTTCCAGCACTCACTGACTGAGAAAATATGATACTATGGTTTATGCCACAATGGTAAATGAATTCATGTAAGCACAAGATAACATTTGGAGTAATGCGGCACAATTGCATAAATACAGACAATCCAGTGGTTATTGGGGTGAATAATATAGGGATAGGGAGTGGGACAACAAACGGATAAGAGAGTGGGGACAGTACAAAGAAGGGGGGAGGGTAATCGGGGGCAACGTTTCGGGGGGGACACCCCTTCCTCAGGCCCGTTCCCTCAGGTCTTAAAAGACCATAAGGTACTTCCCTTAACCCTGACACCCCAACAACCAGAGCAGCACTCAAAGAGCAACACAATGCAAATAGCTGAAAAACAGCAAGCCAAGTACTGAGTACATCAGAGAAGGAGTAATAAGCAAGGTGAATCAAACCATCAGGTTAAACGACCATATGTCTCTCTTTTTCTTCTCTCCCTCTCCCTTCACTGGTGCGCTGCTTTTAAGACCTGAGGGAATGGGCCTAAGTAAGGGGTGTGTCCCCGAAACGTTGCCCCCGATTACCCTCCCCCTTGTTTGTACTGTCCCCACTCTCTTATCCGTTTGTTGTCCCACTCCCTATCCCTATATTATTCACCCCAATCACCACTGGATTGTCTGTGTTTATGCAATTGCGCTGCATTACTCCAAATGTTATCTTGTGCTTACATTAAATCATTTATCATTGTGACATAAACCATAGTATCATATTTTCTCAGAGTCAGTGAGTGCTGGAACTTTAGATTGTGACTAGAAGTTGTGGGGGAATTTGGGTCCTCCTGGTTCCGTCGGCACCCTGCACATGCATTTCTTTATTCTTAGTGAGTGCTGTCTACTCAATTGATTATAGGTTTATTTTTTATAAATACTAATCCCTTAATCTCCACTTTGTATGTCCTTATTTCTACTACAGTATATGCTTTTCTACTTAGGTAGTCAGTTAATTCGTTATTTATTTATTTAACCTTTCTTATTAATAAAATGTTCTCTCTGTGCCTTTCACTCACATTTATACTCTGTTTTACTGTCTCTCTCACACACACTCTTTTACTTTCACTCTATGTCTTTCCTGCACACTTTCTTATTATTTTATCTGCTCTGTTCTTCCATGTCCTGACTCTTCACTGTCCCTTCAGCGTCTCTAACCGCTTTATTTTACAAATATACCGGAGGGCTCCTTTAACGTTGTATAGTGGCTGGACCAGAATTGTCCCCTTACAAGTGGCCCAGACACATGTGCCTCCCTATCTGGTGAACCATAAAACACATGTTGGCTGGGTTAGCAACCTGCTGCTCACACAGTGACTTAACTCCCTGAGACCCTAATTGGGGAAACAAAAATAAACATTTACCCCTGCATTATTGCTCTACAGGCCTTCCTGGCATTGTTAAACATAAGTGAATAAAGAAATACAATGTAGTATTCCATAAACTTACCCAAAATGGATTGTATTGGAAGTTTAAAGAAACTGTGTAACTATCCTGCTTCAGAAGGGGCGAGGCAGGTGTGGTACAGATATTGCAGCTAGTGATAAAGTTCATTGGACTTCTTGCAGCACCCCCTCTTATGAGTGAGAGGAAGGGAATAAATGTGAGAACATGGGACTGACAATGTCGGTGTTATCTTGAAACACAATGCTAATTTGTTTTACGTGTAATACCACACCCTAAGCATGTCTTTCAGACTAGTGAAAACCACTAACAGTAAATAACAGCAGCGATACTGTTAAAAAATTAAAGGTGAGGTGTACTCGTGGTTCTCTGCAATGATTCCAGTCCTGTTGTGAATCTAGAATAGCTTTCTACTGTTTATTACAGAGAGGAGACCCTGCGACCTGCACACAAGGGAATTCCAAAGTGAGTTTCATAAATGGTGACTTTATTTATTTTTTTAACATTTCATACATTAATTTAACGCAGTTGGCATCTTAATTTATAGGTAAAACAAAGTTGGAAAATGTAGATAAAGTGATGCATAGCTCCCACTCTGTGCTAACATTAGACTATCCAAAGCCTTGAACAGTGCCTGTTCTATTGACCCTACTGCAGCTAAAAGCAGGGTGGGTGGGTGCCTCTTTAAAGTCTTCCTACAGCACAGCGTAAGAAACCTGAAATCCTGAAGCCATGGGGTCTACACCACCAGCTGCATCTACAGAGGTTACATTTTGGCTCTTAAGGGCTGATACGTAAATGCTCCCAAGCTGTGCCGCCTCTTTCCCAAATAAAATGGGGGTTCAAGCAGTGCCCAGGAGGAAAGCAGAGAAACCAAGACATTGATTGCAGTTAAGAAACACTTGGCCCATTCAGTCTGCCCGTGTTGTTAACCGGCACATGAGAGGACTAAGAAGATAAGAGTACATTGGATAAGAAAAGAGAAAATTGTTCATCTACAGCCCGGGTCAGACTCACAATACTGATCAGTAGCTTACCGCACACCTAATTGTTTTCCTCTTAATTAGAATGGCCTTATTGAATCATCAGAGAATGGAAATGTAATACATGTTCTCCAGTAAAAATAATGAATGTGTTTAAAGCTGCTTGGCACCCGGGAAACTTATCTATATGATACAGAACAAAGCAGGGAGTATATTCACATGGAGTGAATAATATTCAGACTGCAAGAAGCTCAGCATTCACAGTGCCTGAAATCTAAGCAGCTTGCCCTGAAAGCTGTTTACAGAAAATAAGGCAATTAGCCATTAATTATAGGAGTTTTAATTTGGCAATAAAAAGGTTTGATGAAGCATCTCTCGTGTTTTTTCTCTGTTCCCCTTCAGATTTAGACCCTGGCATTTCCTTCCCACTCACTCGTTTGCACTTTTTAATTTGTGAGCAGCGCTGCAGTTACGTGACGTTGGAACTGGGTGCCACATGTGAAACAAAGCATGCAGCTGGTACCTAGATTTAAGGCTTTGCTGAAAGCATTTTCCAGTTTGCGGTGACACGTCTTGATTCTGTTCACGAGGAAAACTATAAAGTCAGAGAGAAGATCTCAACACCGCGGCTGCAGACCTCAGATCCCTAAGGAAGAGGTGCTGCATTAAAGTCACCAAGTTTACAAACTGTTCATCAGTGAATGGCCACTTCCTTAGTATCGCAACCTGCGCTCCTACACGGCCTCTAACGTGAAATGTATGGGCAGCAACCATCCAAGTCAGACGACCTCTCTGCAATAACTTTCCAATTTTTCAAACGGTTTACATGGCAGCATGTTTTTTGATGCCTGTCAGAAGTTGTGCAGAATAGTCAAACTCATGAGTATCCATAAAGTGCCAGAAATGTCCGCACCAAAAAGTCACTGCTGCAGCCACCTCTGGGGTGCAGGGAAATTACATTATCATGGTTGAACGTCTCAGTTCTAAGGTGCACAGGATTGGTGAGTCAGTGGATTCTGCAGCTCAAGTGGGGGAAGGATTGGATCCCCTTATCCACGCCCTGCATATCAGAACCCGACCTCCCTTCATATTTATATCCTGATCTGTGAGATCTTCTTTTGGGGCGGCTAGACACAACAGCAGGTCCCCACATGTCTCTGACCTTCCCCTGGCTGTGCTGATCACTCACTGGTCACCTTCCCCGCTGCTTTCTCTGTGACTGTCACAATGGGGCTTGGTACATAGTTAAAGGGGGTGACGCGGGCGGCCCGGCTGGGGGAGCTGTGTCTACTCGGTGGGAAGCTCATGCCAGCGAGAGCAGCTTTTCCTAGCTCCGGCATCACTGGAGGGGCCACTCCAGGTCCGGCTCTGCCCTGCAAGGGCCCGCTTTCCAGGGTGGGTGAGGTGCTGGAGTTAGTCTTTGTGATGGTAACTTCTTCCGTTTGCACCACAGCATCACTTGTTTTCCTGCGGGGCTCAGCAGGCTCCTCGGCCAGCGGTAAAGCACAGGCAGGCAAAGTGCTACGCAGGATGTGAGGGATATCTTCATCCCGGATCCTTCGCCAGGTTGCTCTACCTAGGCCGGGTGGGGTATGGGGGCTCGGGTCTCGGGCCTCTGCTTCCTTGGAGAGGCGCTGGCCTGCCCGGCCTTCCCCACGTGGCCCGGGGAGGTTGATGTGGGGAGAGGAGGAGTATCTTTTGAAGGGTTCGGGTGGGGGTGGAGTGTTTCGGACTGGCAGGCGGGATGGGCTCTCTGAGCTTGTCCTGCGTGGGGCCCGGCTGGGAGATGGGGATGACGGTGGCTTGGAGGGTTTATGCGATTTGAGTTCCTCGCAGCGGGAGGAGCAGAGAAAGACGGCGGGTATGGCTGGGCTGCCTCGGGGGGGAGGAGGAGCTCGCTGTGGGCGGGGGGACACAGACAGGTCTGAGCGGTGACGTCTCACGCCCCCCGCTGACTCCTTGATAAAGGTTAGCTGCCGCAGGAAGCCGGATTTCTCTGCCACTCTGCTCCGGATCTGGTTGAGCCGGCTCTCCTGGGGACTGGGCTTCCTGCTAGGGCTCTGCCGTGGGCTTGCAGACTCCAGGGCCAGGGGGGATGTGCCAGGGAGGCCACGAGTGCTCGGCTTCTTCATATACGGGATTCGAACAGGGGACTTTTGGGTCTTGTTGCCAGGAACAGCCTGGGGGTTTCTGCCCCCTTTGGATCCTGGGGAGGGTGGCGTCACTGGGGGTTGTGCCTTGCGGGAGGGAGTGGAGTTCCGTGAGGAGCTGGAGGAGGGGGGAGCAGTGCTGATCCGGGCCGGGGGGGTTGAGCTTCTCTTGGGTAGGGTCATCTCTACTCCGAGGTCGGAGGATTTGCCCGGCCGGTGAAGGCTACGCGAGCGCACAGTATTCGGAACCTTCGGGCCCTCCTGTGGGGAGAGCATTGGGTTTGGAGGCAGTTTAGTGGCAGCTACTTTCTCCTGGGCCGGCATGTAGATCACAGTCTTTCCACGAAATACCATGGGGATGTTGGTGACCTGCTTGGGCCTCTTGACCACTTTCCTGCCCCTGCTACCCCTGGCTACATCACTACTACTCGCCACTGGTCCCTGTCTAGATCCCTGCACCCTGGCGCCTGAAGCCCCCGCTCTGCCTGGCTCGTGGTACCCTCGGTGAGGCTGCCGAGTCGAGGCTGAAGGGCTGGACAAGAGGGAGTCTGAAGAATGGCCCCTGGAGATGGATAAAGTGCCCCTTGAGATGGATGAAGGGTCCCTGGAGATGGAGGCCGCAGCCTGGTGTATCCAACTGACAATGGAATTGGCGCCTTCTTTGATGGCTTCCCAGTCCACACTGTCAAGATCAGACATGTCTCCCCCATTCTGCAGCCTCTCCCCAGCTGGGCTTTGCAGGGCATCCCCTCTGATTCCATGATTCCTTGGCTTGTGCTTCCTCTTGCGGGCTGAGGGGCGCCTCCTCCTGGGCACCACTGAGCTTGTACATCGCTCTTCATCTGAGGTGTGGTTGGCTGAGGAGTCTCTCTGACCGATACGGCTTGGTGCCCGGCCTTGTGTGGTGTGTCTGCTGGATTTGTTTGTCTTTTCCCCCATATACACATGCTCCAGGTCACTTAGGGAACTCATGGAAGAGCTCAGTGAGTAGCAGGGGATGGGCTCATCCTCTATCAAGTTTTGAAATTTAGCAGTAGGAGGGGTGGATCTACTGTCAGGAAGGAACTTTCTTGCCTCTCTCTTTGTTGTCCCAATGTATTGACGTTGTTTTCTTGGAGACTTAGATGGTTCCTCCTTCCTATTGGGAGAATCTTTTTTTGGATTCAACAAGTCCATGTCCTCTTCATAGAAACAGTAAACTGCCTCCTCTGTGGGGGTCGTGTGGCAGAAAGATTGAAATGCTAAGTTCCCATGGACATATTCACCCTGTGTAACATTCAGTCTTGTTGGGTGACCAGCAGCACTGGAGCCTCTTTCATTGTTCCCTCCTGGATTAGCAGAGTGTTTAGTATGTGGATCCAGGCCTCTCATTACAACAGCTGTTTGACTTGCTTTAGGATAAGCTGTGTTCATTGGTTGATTGCCTTTTTTATTGGTCTTATTTGGGTTTACATAGATGGAGTTCATCATATTCCCCTCTGTGGATGCATTTTCCATTGAAGAGATTCTTCTCCCTTCTCTCTGGTGACTAGGTTCTCTTATTGCTCCAAAATCTCTCCTTCCCATACGGCTCCTTGGCCTCTCTCTCAGGTCTAGATCTTCTTTTAGTGAGTACTGCAGAGTTTCGTCACTGAGGGAGGCAGTACTGGAGAAGTTCACAGGTGTCCCCTCCGCTGAGTCTGTGAAAGAGGAGTCGTCCAAGTCTTTCTGGGAGCTGAAAGGCTTGGTTACTCCGAGTTGCGTATGAGCAGGAACCAACATGTAGACTGGGAGCGGCACAGGCTTTTTTGTCTGGGAATTCATAATGTGTCCTGAGAGGACAGATGTTTTGACTTTACACAGCCTGGAGGGCATGGCCGAGTTGATACACTCCTTAAGTATATCAATATCATCGTCTGAAACAAGCTCCAGCTCAGATTTCTTCATCATTCCCACAAATCTTTCCTCCCGGCTCTCCCCCCGTTTCTCATGTGCCACAAAGTTGAGACTGTTCTTTTCGGGGAAGGGGGGGATGAGTTTAAGCTCCACATCCTTTTGAATGTAATGCTCGTGTAGGGGCAGCGCACTCAGACTGGAGGCACAAGAGAAATTTTCAGTGGGTTTCTCCACTGTGAAGTAAATCATGGAGTCGATATCTCTTGGGATCTGGAACCTCTCCTTAAAATCCGTTATCTCCATGAACTTCTTGACGTTGTTCTCCCACTGGATGTTGAATTGACTTGTCTCCTTTTCTAGGTGGCCACTGGGGTCAAAGCATGGTGTTTTGCTCCTGCTTGGTGGCATGGTCTGTCCAGGACTGTCTGGCAGCTCGCTGGGGCTTATGGTCCCACTGATCATCTCACTGCAGGGGTCACTCTGAATGGAACTGGCAATGGAGGGACTCTCAAAGCTTCCGAGGGAGCTGACTGAGCTGCAGCGACTCATCACCAGAGGCGTCTCTTGGATGTAGTTCTCTGAGGAGCTGGAGGGGGTCATGTCCTCATTCCTAGAAGGTGAAGGGTCTCGGAGGAAGCATTTCTCTTGTTTTGGCAAGGGGATGGCGATGGGCTGGGAGACACCTGGTGAAACAGCTTCTTCCTTCTCTTCTGCTTTCTTTTGCCCTTGTTTACTCCTCTCGCTGTTGTCATTATCCTCTTCTTCCTCCAGGATCTCCAAGGAGGAGTCACTGTCCATCTCGTTTTCGCTGCGGCTTTGTCCATCTAATAGATTGTCCCCAGAGGAGAGGGAGGAAAGGGAGCTGCATCGGGAAAAACATATTGGGGTGCCCTCAACTGCATATTTCTGCAGAGACTCCTGCCCTCCCACTGAGGGAGAGTGGACAGAGGTCTTTTCTGGGGCCTTTGAGAAAGTGTCAGAATTCTGTGATGGGATCAGCCAGGCATTCTTTTTTCCAGAAAGAGCCTGATGCAAAACGTTTCCAGCCATTCCCACCCCATTCTTGCCTACATTTTCAAGGCCAGAGATGTGCTTGTAAGATGGGGACAGTTTTATAGTGTGCACCAAAGACTCTGCTGGTGGCTTGTTGTTGGCATCTATTCCCCATTGATCTTCCTTCTCTCCAACACCCTCAACGGTCTTCGGACTCGAGAAGGATAAGTTTATTTTCTCTGAGTCATGAAGCTCCCTCTTCTCATCTGTGAACTGTGCCTCTTTCATCTGATTCTCAGCAGGGTCACTTCTCTCTGGCTTTATGAGCAACACGCTCTTTAAGTCCAGCCGACTGGGGCGCTTCTGATACCTCTGTAGCTCTTCCTTGTAATCTATAAAGGCGGCTCTGCTGCACGGCTTCATGTGCTCTCTGGGGCAGTATCCATCACTCGTGCTCCCACTATTCAGACTATCATTAGAGAGGCTGGTGTAAGCAGTTTTCAGGCGCAGGAGTGCTTGGGCTCTGCTTAGGTTATCTCGCCTCACAATGCCACTGTTGTCAGACAGTCTGCAGGGAGAACATGACTGAGCTCTAGCCTCATGGAGCTCATCTGAACCATAGTGCCAGTCAATGCAGTGATCCTCGGAGCTCAGACTGAAGCTATCATCAGAGGATGTGTGCATGGTGGAGATGTCTTCCACCAGCCTGTCTATCTTGGCCACCGTACAAGACATCTTAGTGGACAATTTCTCAGTCAGAATAGAGACCTCATGCTGAGGTTGCATGAGCTCATGTTTGCTGCTGTCAACCTTATCTGACTCTGGACCCCTCTTTAGGGATCCTGTGCTTGGCACCACCTGCCCCTGCGTGAAGGATGAGTTTAGATACATGGAGAGTACAGAGGAGTTCCCAGTCTCTGCAACAGACGTGTTTGGGATCTCATCATCATCAAAGCAGCCAGAGTCAGAAGCATAATCCTTTACCAGGCTTTCAATGTGCCGCAGTGGCCCTTTCACTGGCTGAGCTTTCAGACCCTGCTTCTCCATGGAGTCAAAGGTTTCAGCCAAGTGCTTTGCGTCCAGCTCGGCTTCCAGCGCCTTCTGCTTCCTCATGTAGAGTGAGGGCATGCAGGAGCCCGGTGATATGACGGATGCGTCCTTGTACTTCAGGGGTCTGTGCGCGAGCAGGTTCCTGAGGGCGGCCGCGCTGCCCATGGCTATCATCTTGTGCTTGGAGTGAATGAGGTTGCGCAGCATACTGATCCCTCCAAAATCCCACAGCAGCTCCTGGTCCTGTGGGCACCGAGCAGACAGATTCCACAGGGTCCCGCACGCGTTGCTAACGATGGTCAGGCTGTGAGACCTGAGGTGCTGCAGCAGAGTCTGAAGACAGTTGTGATCACGCAGGATCTTCCTATGAGACATGGAGGAATCTCTTAGATTTCAGGAACAAAGTACAGATCTCATAAGTAATCCCATTCCCTTCCTTCTCTGCTTGAAATACTATACAATACTACCCCTCCCTGAGTCTGGAGGTCACTCTGCAGGAAAATGAGCGAGAGAGCACGATGAAAATATATGACGAACATGACTATCTCACACTACACCCGGTGATAATAAGTTACTCAATGTAATTAGATAAGAACTTATGGATCAGCAGGATGGTTGCTCACACTAGTAGTTTTTCCCCATCAAATGTTGGTTAAATCATTTTTTTAAATCATATTCTAACTAATCGATTTATAACTGCTAGAAGCATGTATTGAGAATAAAGGGATAGGCTGCTATTTCTCATGCTTAAGACAATGCGAGACACTGAACAGGTATTCATACACAAGTATCATTAGTGAAGTATGCATGGAGAAAGAGACACTGTGCATCGAGAGAGAGGGAGGCAGTGTGAATAGAGACAGAGACTGCATGCACCCTGGAGGGGCAGAGAGAGTACATGCAGCCTGGAGGGATGAGAGAAATTGCATTCAGCTAGTAGCCCCCCAGATGTTTGTGCTGCTTAGGGCCTCTGTTCTGACCTGTAGTCATCACGGGTGGCGATGAGGCTGGACACGTTGCGCAGGATGCCTCCGCCGCTCTCTATGATGGCCAGGGAGTTGCTCTGACACTTGTAGGTGAGGGTGCTCACCAGGAAGCCCAGGGATCCCTCCACCGAGCAGACGGACGCCTTGTTCTCCGTGCTGTGTGCAGACAGGTTCCACAGAGCGCTCAGGATACTTTTCAGTGTTGACTCCTTTGGGGCGAAACAATAAATCCGCAGGTTTGCACACAAAATGAGGGTGTTTTACAGGCGACATGCTGCACAGAAATTACATGTTGTATAAGACATTACATACGTGATGCCGTAGGATCATGATGCCCACACTCTAGAAAGCAAGGTGCACTGCATCACACTGCACGCTCTTATCTTAACACACTGCTTAACACCTCCTTACCTTGCTGGCTCGCAGGGCACACTGCATCAGGCTGACAACGCTGCCCACCTCCCGTAGAATCTTCTTGCTGTTAATATCCGCTCGCCAGGACAGGTTCCTCAGGATGCTGGATGCCACCTGCAGGGAGTGGGATAAAGAGGTTCCGTCAGAACTCTGCACAGACCAGGCTTTCAGCTCGTTCCCTGCCCCAGCCGGTCTTTCGCTACCCATGATCCTGTACTAGAGAGACCCCTTGCTAGCTCAGGATGGGAGATCCTGACTTCTCACCTGCTGAAGCTCTTCGCTCTCGGATGCCAGATGAGCCACGATCGCCTGCATGCAGCCACGTCGGGAGCACAGGGTGGCCTGCGTGGAAAGAGAGGTCTGATCAGTGGAACTATCACAACTTCAATATGCAATGAGGGGACGCCATGTGATTAAGGTACTGTCCACTGACGTGGGAGGTGTGTGACCTTTCTGGTATGCCGCAGCAGGGTGGGATTTGCCCCTCACCTTGTTGACAACGTCCCCAAAGGTTAGGTTAGTGAGGGCCATTCCTGCGTAGCGTCTTAGGGCCAAGCTGAGGGGGTCACTGGTCATTCTGTGCATCTGATAGTCCACCTCCTGAAGCTCAGCAATGGCCTGCAGACCACCTAGAGAGGGCCCCAGAAACACGCAGCCAACAACAGCAATGTGAGGTGGGGGGAAGTGACAGCACTGTGTGTATGTTAAGGGGATAATGTCAGTGTGTGTGTGTGTGTGTGTGTGTGTGTGTGTGTGTGTGTGTGTGTGTGTGTGTGTGTGTGTGTGTGTGTGTGTGTGTGTGTGTGTGTGTGTGTGTGTGTGTGTGTGTGTGTGTCAATGATAGTATAGGGTTAGCAAAAGGTGCAAGTTATTTTAAATCATACCCAGCTCGTTCATAGCTCTGCGATATTCCTCATCAAAAGACAGCTTCATGATAGCGCAGCTCGCCTGGCAGATCTGTGGCTCCACAGGGACAGGAGCTGACAGGAATATTGAGACCATGGCACCCATCAGATAGCGACACACGTGTGTGGAGTGTGGGCACCACAGAGGGATACGAGGATGGGTTGGGACACCACAGAGAAATGCGAGGATGAGTTGGGGCACCACAGAGAAATGCGAGGAGGAGTTGGGACACCACAGAGAAATGCGAGGAGGAGTTGGGGCACCACAGAGAAATGCGAGGAGGAGTTGGGGCACCACAGAGAAATGCGAGGAGGAGTTGGGGCACCACAGAGAAATGCGAGGAGGAGTTGAGGCACCACAGAAAAAAACAGGGATGAGGAGGACAAAGCTGAGACACCAATGACCGGGGGGTGGAGCGGACACTATGGAGATATATGGTGGCATACCTGGGATGCCCCCATGCACGCCCCCTTTTCTGGTAATGTTACATACCCAGATTGCCCACGTGCAGCCCTCACCTCTGTTCATATGGCATACCTAGGCTCCTTTCATGCACACCCCCTCCTTTGGTCATGTGACATCCCCGCACTGATATTGTGTGCCTCCCTTCCCCCCCACTCTGGTCATAAGACATACCCAGACTGCCCTCTTGCACGCCCCCTTCTCGTTCATGCCCCTGCATCCAGTCCCAGCAGGTCTCAGCGTACGATCGGATCTGCTCCAGAATGTGCAGCACTCTCATCTCCTTCTTGGCCTGTCCCTCGTCCGGCTGTGAGAAGATGACGTTGTGCAGTGTTGCATTTGCTCGCATCCTGGAGTCCTTGCAGCCGGCAGCCCGGGGGGATTCCTGCATCCGTACGTCTCGCTCTGTCTCATGCAGGATCTGGAGCAGCAGTGGGAGGCAGCCGGACCTGCGCATTGCCTGACAGCTGTCCTGGGAGCTTGACATAGCAAGCAGTGTGCGTGACATATCGTCCTTATCCCGTGTGGCTAACATGGACAGGAGCCAGAACACTACCTCCACCTGGGGAAGAGGGGTGGGGTCAGCTGCCTGTATCACATTGTGTCACCTTATACCAGCAGCCTGTGTCTCCTTATGTCACCTTAAACCCCAGTGTTCTATGTTATCTTATCACCATGTTCCAAGCAACCTGGGTAACCCTGAACCAGCATTTGAAAACACATCATATTACTGTACCAAGGTGTCCTGCATCATATTGTGTCAGATCCCTCCATACATATATCAGCTGGCGTATGTCACTGCCCTTTCTATAGAGAGAGGTGACTCGTCCATCTTATTCCCCTGACCATGGTACCTTGTTCTCTGGCTGCCCAGAGGTGTCCTCGGGGTGAGTAACGCTCTCTGCACACATCCTGCCAGAAGACTCCAGATTCTCACGGCGCTGTGAGACAAGAAGAGAATTCTTATCATGGACAGTATGTCCCCTCTAGGTATACCGTGGGTCACCTCTAGGAATGCTGTGTGTTACCTCTTGGCTCACTCTGCTCTCAGCTCTCTGAACTTCTTCTAGCTGCTGCTCAATCTGCTCCACACGTGATTCCCGAATCTGATGGGATCAGACAGAGGTTAGAGGGAACACTCACTCACTGAGCATCACCATCACGGAGTGTCACCTCTCCCTGTTTGAACTCACTAAGCATCACACTCACTCTGCAGTTCATTACCTCTCACACTCATTCCACATCTTTCCATCTCTCACATTCCCACCTCCCTCTGGGTCCCACCTGTGCTCTCTGCATCATCTCATCCGCCGTCCCAAACCTCTCCTCCAGCAAACAGCGCAGGTGCTGAGACTCAAACTCTAGCTGCTGCCGAATCAGATCGATCTGCAAGGAGAACTGAGAGGGGGAAGTAAGAGAGAGGTGAATGAGGGAGGAAGAAAGCTAGAGAAAGGAGGGGAGTGGTGAGAGCATAAGAGGAGTGAGTGAATGAGAGATGCACAGTACATAGACAGGGAGGCAGCTTGTGTGACAGACACAGTGAGCACAGACAGGGAGGCAGCGTATGTGATACACAGAGTGAGGACAGACACAGAGAACTATAAACCACGGAGCAGCTCACCGTCTCAACATGGGGCAGCTCCTCCAGGCGCTTGGAGAGACTCTGTAGCTGGGAATAATACCAGAGCTTCTCTTTCTCCTCCTTATCAATATCCCCCAGCAGCAAACACCTGAAGGATGGGGAGACACACAAGGTCATACATGTATACACACATATACAGTCCTACATACCACAGTGTCATGTGTCTGCCAGAACCTCCCTTCACCGCACCACACCTGTTACTGAATGGTTACCCCAAGGATACTCGCTAGTCGTTTGTCCTCCTGGTTAGGTTGTGGGTAATCTTTCTGGTTAGGTTGTGGTTTGCCTCCCTGATTAGTGAGTTTATAAACTCCCTGGTTAGGTTGTGGTTAATCTCCATGATCAGTGAGTGATTCATCTCTATGGTTAGGTTGTGGGTAATCTCCCAGGTTAGTGAGTAGTTCCTCACATGGGTCCCGCTCTCACCTCTCCTTGTCCAGCTCCTCTCTCAGTAGGCCACTCGCTCGTGTCTCCTCCCTCCTTCTCTTCTGAGAGGTCACTGAGTGCAGGGGGCTCCCCCCTGAAGCCCGGCTCAGGGCTGCAGAGACATCGGGTTCGAGGGCAGGAGAGGGATACGGGTTATACAAACCCTGAGTGTCACCTTGTTGAACTGGAGACAGAGTGGGGACACAGACGAGGCAGGGAGTCATTATGAAAGACGAGAACAGCACATACAGATAGGAAGTCAATACAAGGGATGGAAGTCATTATAAGGGGTGGGAGCAGTACATACAGGGGGATCATGTTATCAGTTTCCTCACCCTTCAGCTGGTCCAGCATTTCAGGGTGACACGCTGTCCCTCCCACGTCCTGTTCCAGTTTGACCTGAAGATGCTTCAGAACTTCCTAGGACCAGATCCGTGAGAATGTATACAATACAATATCCTTGTGCTGCCACAGGGCAGAAACCAATCACCCTGTTACTATGTCTCTGCGTGTTATTATATCGCTCTGAGTGTTATAATGTTCTGCGTTTTATATCACTGTATGTTATTATATCGTTTTACCTGTTATTATATTGCTTTGCATGTTAATACTTAGCTCTGCCTGTTATATCACTCTGCTTGTTACTGTATAGCTCTGCCTGCTATTATATGGCTCCACCTGTTACTATATCACTCTGCATGTTATTATATAACTCTGTCTGATATCATGTTGCTCTGCCTGTTGTTATTATGTCGCTCAGCATGCAGAGCCATATAGTAACATGCATTTATATGCCTCAAACTGTGATCATATCGCTCTAACTGTCATCATATCACTCTGTGTGTTATTGGATTGCTCTGCCTGTTATCACATCTCTCTGCGTGTTATATCACTCTATGGTGGTTATGCACTAAGCAGTTATAAGTGGATTTTCTGGGTGCTATGCACAAAGCAGTGATAAGTGCTTTTAAGTGAGATAAATGCCTTTATAGCGTGATACTGCCTCCTGTGAGCTTCACAAAGCAGTGATAACAGAGCAGTATCGCGCTATAATGGCTTTTTATCTCACTTAAAAGCATGTATCACTGCTTTGTGAATCTCACAGCTTGCAATACCACACTATAATGGCTTTTTATCTCACTTAAAAGCACTTATCACTTAGTGCACTTATCACTTAAGCGCTTAGTGCATAACCCCCTATGTGTTATTATTGTATCACTCTGCAAGTTATTATTTCCTATGCAGTATCGCCTGTCCCCACCACTCCCTCTCCCATTTTTTCATCTGTCCTTCACTCCCTTCCCCCCACATCCTCTCCCCAGCTCACATAACCCCACCCCCTACACCCTCTGCCCCCTCACACCTTCATGTCGGACGTGTCATGCTCCAGCCGGCTCAGCTGGCTTGTATTGTCCTGCAGCTCCCTCTTCAGGTGAGAATTCTCTTTCTTCAGGTCCTCCACCTGACGGACCAGCTGGTCATACGAGGCAGTCGAACCGACCAATCCAGCTCTCGTACACACCTGCGAAAAACACATGTTAAATAGTGACCTGGCATACACCTGAATGAAACACATACGTTACACAACAACCCTCACACACTTGCATGAAGCATAGAAGTTATACACCGACCCTCACACACACCTGAATGTATGTATATATTTATAAAGTGCCATTAATGTACTTAGCGCTTCACAGCAGTAATACACGTGATAATCATATAAATAACAAATAATACAAATAACACATAATGGGAAGAAGTGCTTCAGACATAAAAGTAACATTAGGAAAAGGAGTCCCTGCCCCGAAGAGCTTACAATCTAATTGGTGAGTTGAAAGAACACACAGAGACAGTAGGAAGATGTTCTGGTAAGTGCGTCTGCAAGGGTTCAAGGTCGATGTATGAAGTGTATAGTATCATCCACGGAGCTACCCATATGCTTCGTTAAGGAGGTGGGTTTTAAAATAGGTCTTAAAGGTGGATAGAAAGTGCTAGCCGGATATTGAGGGGAAGGGCATTCTAAAAGTGTGGGGTAGTGAGTGAGAAAAGTTTAAGGCGGAAGAGGGCTTTAGATACAAAGGGGGTAGAGAAAAGACATCCTTGAGCAAAACGCAAGAGTCGGGATGGTGCAGAGCGAGAAATTAGGGCTGAGATGTAAGGAGGAGCAGAAGAGTTTAACGCTTTAAAAGTGAGGAGAATTGAGTGTGTGATAAGGGATTTGATAGGAAGCCAGGAGAGGGGTTTCTGCAGGGGAGACACCGAGACAGATTTAGGAAAGAGTAGAGTGATTCTAGCAGCAGCGTTTAGGATAGATTGTATGGGAGACAGGTGAGAGGCAGGAAGGCTAGATAGCTGGAGGTTAAAATATTTGAGATGGTAGAGAATGAGGGCCTGAGTCAGAGTTTTAGCCATACAATAGAGGAAATGGTGTATCTTTGTAATATTATGGAGGAAAAAATGACAGGTTTTAGCTACATTTTTAATGTGACAGGAGAATGTGAGGGAAGAGTCAAATGTGACCCCTAGGCGCAGTGCTTGTGATACTGGGTGTATGATAGTGCTTCCAACAGTAATGTGGAAGGAGGTAGTAGGGCCAGGTTTGGGAGGAAATATGAGGAGCTCTGTTTTTGTCATGTTAAGTTTGAGTTGCTGGAGGGCCATCCAGGATGATATAGCGGAGACCTGAAACGTTTCTCCTTTGTTCTTGGGTGTTACAATAAATGAAGAATTGCATTGTGAACTTGTGAGTAGAGCTCTACTTTGTACCTCAGTCCTAGAGACCTGCATTTTGAGGAATGTGTTTGTCTATGTTGTGTTGGCTGCACAAGCAGGAATCTCCTCTACTCCTCTACTAAGACGATAGTTAGAGAGACAGGTAGGGTCAAGCTTGCTGTTTTTGAGTAATGGTATAACTGTTGTGTGCTTGAAGGAGGCGGGAAAGTTACCAGCGTAGAGGGAGGAGTTAAAAATATGAGGGAGTGTAGGGATTAGAGTAGGAGTAAGAGGTTTTAGGAGATGGGAGGAATGGGGTCAAGAGGGCAAGTGGTAGAGGGAGAAGAGGAGATCAGTAGTGATACATCCTCTGTAACAGCGGAAAAAGAGTCAAGAAAAACAGGAGAGTTAGAAAGAGTGTAGGATGGGAGAAGGATTCAGAGGGGATGTCGACATATGGATTCCACTTTTTTTTTTAAATAGTCAGCAAAGTCCTGAGGTGAAATGGAGGAAGATGTTTCATGCCGACCCTCACAGACACCTGCACAGAGTACTGAAATTACAAATTGTCCTTTGCACACAGACAACAGAGGTTTTACACCGACCTCACACACACCTGTACACAGTACAGAAGTTGCACAATGATCCTCGAACCCACCTTCACAGAGAACAGAAGTTACACACTGACTTTCACACACATTAACCCTCGCATACACCTGCACAGAGAAAAGATGTTACACGCTGACCCTTACACACACCTGTATGGAACACAAGTTACTTAACCCTCACACACACAACTGCACAGAGGTTACACACCGGCCCTCGCACACCTGCTTGGAGCACAGAGGTTACACACCAGCTCTCACATAATGACAGGACACTGAGGTTACACACTTACCCTGACACACACACCTGCATGGTTCACAAAGCTTACATACTGACCCTTGTACACACTTGCATAGAGCACAGAGGTTACACACTGACCATCGCACACCTGGACAAAGTTACACACTGGACTCCCACACACCTGCATGGAGCACAGGAGTTACACACTGACCCTGGCACACATCGACACAGCTCACAGGTTATACACCTACCCTCGCACACACCTTGGAGCACAGTGATTCCACACTGACCCTCGCACACACCTAGACGGAGCACAGAGGTTACACGCCAGCACATAGAGCCTCACACATACTAATTAACATTGAGCATGGAAGGGAAGGGGAGGGTTAATTCCCACTTGTGATGCTAACCAGGAGTAAGCAATGTTTGAGCATGGTATAGAAATATAAACATCTTCATAGCATAGGACAGTTCATAAGACTCAGGATTCCAGATAGTCCAATGTTAAACACACTCCCATAGATTATGCCACTAGCCATATAGGTAAGTCTTATGTGGTGGTCTAGGTAACCGTGTGTGGGACTGATCACATAAATGAAGTAAATGTATTACTCACTGCTGACCTTGGGGATATCCTGGTCCTGTCCTGCATGCTCCTACCAAGAAACAATTGAAGAGAGTACAGGGAAAACGGCGGTGCATCTGCTGCTGCTGCTGAAGATTTGAAAAATTTTGCACCTTGGATATTTTGTGGTTTGCAGTTTGTGGTTTCCAACTTCAGCAGCAGCAGCAGATGCACCGCCGTTTTCCCTGTACTCTCTTTAATTAACATTGAGGAAAGATTTTTTTTTTTTAAAAAGTCAATAGAATGCGTGAAGTAAGAGTGATGATTGATAAGAAAACCCCGATACTAGTCTGCAGGTTAGAGGTTAATCACTGCTCTCCAGGACTCTGGTCAGGAAATGGTTTAATCGCTGCTCTCCAGGCCTCTCTGTCAGGAAAGGGTTTAATCGCTGCTCTCCAGGCCTCTCTGTCAGGAAAGGGTTTAATCGCTGCTCTCCAAGCCTCTCTGTCAGGGAAGGGGTTAACCAATTGTATTGCAGTATGTTAGCTGTCTGAGGTTGTAGGACCCATCCCCCTCCGCCTCATCGCCCATCCAATCCCAATCCTGCCCCGATCCAACCAATCAGAAGCTGTAGACATGGAGGAGATACCATGGCAACAGCAAATCATGCTCCATTAAAAACTCCAGCAATCAGATGAAAGGAAGAGAAACATTTCATGTCTTGTTACTAAGTCACATCACAAGAGGCTAGACTGAGAGAAAAACACAAAAAGATCAGGGGGACCCATCACATAGAGAGAGACCAGAGGGGCCCATCAGACCGAGACTATTAGGACCCATCATGCATTAATTAGGAGGACCCAGTATACAGACCTGAGGGACCCATCACACATGGGGGACCCATATCCAGTGTCACCCATCTCACAAAATACAGGGGGCCCATTATACAGAAACCTTGGGGACCAGTCATACAGATCTGAGGGACCCATCATACAGGAGGACACATTATACAGAGAAAAGAGGGATCCTCATGACTTGAAAGGCCATCAACAACCAGTAACATTGCAGTGTGAATTTAGCCCCATATTGAAAAAAATAAATGACGATTGTAATTTAAAATGATTACCCCTGCACAGTTCTAAGCACAACACGTCTGCAAAGTGTTGTACGTCTGCAAACATGTCTGTTTAAATACCAATAAGGTTGCTGGGGATGAGCCAGAGTGTGATAAAACAGACACATTTATATATGTAGTAAACGTGTCACATAACAATCCTCCAGTCCCTGGAATCTTCAGGCACACGGCCGCTCTGCTGATGCGTGAAGCGGGTTCAGTCAGGCAGGGAGAGATGTACAGAGCTGGCACAGGCCTTGAATTACCAGCCATCTGGGGCACACACAGGAATTAATGACTTTCTCTAAATTAGCTGTCAGTCTGAAGGATCCTTTTTTTCAGGGACTACAGCGTGACTTCAGTGTCGCCGTGACTATAAGCGGGGCCTAAAACAGATTCAGGGTGTGCATGTGATGACATAGTAATGTTGTGTTTAGACTCATTAATGCAGTGTCTGTGGGATGTGTGTCAGTGCCGTGATGCTGTATGTGGTAATTGAATAGATAGCCCTATTTCTTTAGCTGGATCCATTCTCGCTGTCCTCTGATTCATTGTCTAACAACACTTCCTAGTTACTGAGCATTTCACCAGAGTGTGTCTGCCAGCGTTACCCGGGCAGCTCTCACCCACACAGAAAAGATGCAGTCTCTGCGGGCAGCAGAACAAGGAAACCTTTTATACCAACAATAAAACCAGCTCGGCCCAGACTCCCCCTGCCAGAGCCACCTCCCCTCTCACTGAGACAGCCTTCCCCTCTCACGCAGACTGTGCCTGACATGAATAAATAGGAATACATTTACAGCATGAGCCATTATAAGCCGTCCAGGGACTGAGCCAATGCAACACAACATCAAAAATTTAAGTGCTGAATGTTTGAAGAAACGCAAACATAAGAGAGCAGAGAGTAGGAAGCGGGCGGATTGTTTCAGTACTTTGGACAGATCCTGATCTGACTGCAGAATATGGCTGAGACCCTGACAATGTCACTCACACTCAGATATGAAGTGCAGGGCCATGTTTGCTAAGCACTGCTAGCCCATTAGTCTCCTTCCAGCACGGCTTAGTAAATATGGACCTGTGATCAAATGAATGGAGAGTAAGGTGTCTTATGTAGTAACAGCGCTTAGTAAGTATCAGCTACAGTCTCAGATGTCTGTGGGCCTTTGTTTTCTGTATTATAGGACTTCTCTCTTCGCATCACTCGCTCTCCCTTGACGGATGCACAACATGCAGATTAAAAGGAACTCAAACACTCAGTATTTGCAAACAAAGAGGGGTGTCAAGTCGGTCACTGGCTAAGATGTCTCATGTTGGCTCCGATCACTACTTGAATCAGAAGCAGACGTTTTGAAGAAAGATCCAATTGGGACAGAAACATCAACATTAAAAATGTTCTGTTTCTCCGGAATGTGTCTGTTTGTTCCATGATGGCACTGATCCGACTCAGAGCTCCCAGGGTCTGTAATAATTAATGCGCAGCTCAAACATTCTCCTAACATCTCAAAGCAATCGGCAAAACAACCCTGGGGTATCCAGGCCTTGCACTGCGGCATGTCACTAACAAACAAAAAAATTATATATATATATACATACATAAACACATGCACACGTACGCATGCAAGCACGCACGGACGCACGCACGGACGCACGCACACTCAGGAAGGTAATATAGAAATGAGTGAATTACAGTCCACATAATCCAATGTTGTGGTCACCTCAAGGGGCCTGCATCAGGGTAATATTCCTGGGTGCTATATTATTATATTTGATATGTGCACAAGCCAACAAATGATGCCAGTTCTATTTATTTAGAAGTATCTTTTATTTTGCATGTTTGGAGATATATATGTATATATGTGTGTATATATATATATATATATATATATACATACACACACACACACACACACACACACACACACACACACAATTCACGGCATTAACATGTTTTAAAGGTTTGGGATTGTGAGGCATTTTAAAGAGAGAATCGTATTTCTTCACTAAACCCCACAGGGATAATGCACAAATTGGTTTCCTAGAGGGTCAGAAGGTCAGGGAGGCTGGTGTTGAAACTGATGAGCTGATCACACCCAGCCCAGCCAGTCCCACTGATCATTGAGGGGAGGATCTGTGTGTCACTGACACAGTCTGAGGCTGGAGCACAATTAACACATTCACTGACAGCCACACATTGCTTGGCATGTTATGCATGTTATGCAGTGCAGGCCCCTCTCTGGGGGTAGCCAAAACGTTGGGCCAATAAAATACATGTTTTGCAGACTTTGGGTGTGCCTATCTAGGAGCTCCCATTATGGATGAATCATTCACTTCTCTACACATGAAGAGACAAAAATCTCCCCGGAATAAGCACTGAGATGTTAATCCAGCACATCGTAACTGGAGGTGACACTCTTATAACATGATAAGAGACCATGCAGAATTATCCGGGGATTAGCAAATACGGAATCCAAACTCACGTGCTCACTGACCAAGATCACAAAATACACACAGGAAACACAACAAGGTATACACAGGAAACACATGGGAAACAATACAAGATACACACAGGAAACATGGGAAACACAACAAGGTATACACAGGAAACACATGGTAAACAAAATACACACAGGAAATACATGGGAACTGACAAGATACACATGGGAAACACAACAAGGTATACACAGGAAACACATGGGAAACAAGATACACACAGGAAACAACAAGATACACATGGGAAACACAACAAGATGCACACAGGAAATACATGGGAAACAAGATGCACACAGGAAATACATGGGAAACAAGATGCACACAGGAAATACATGGGAAACAAGATACACGCAGGAAATACATGGGAAACAAGATACACCTTCCCACCTCTCTCCTCAGATACACCTCTCTCCTCAGATACACCTCTCTCCTCAAATACACCTTTCTTCCTCTGTCCTCAGATACACCTCTCCTCCTCTCTCCTCAGATACACCTCTCCTCCTCTCTCCTCAGATACACCTTTATTCCTCTCTCCTCAGATACACCTCTCCTCCTCTCTCCTCAGATACACCTTTCTTCCTCTGTCCTCAGATACACCTTCCCACCTCTCTCCTCAGATACACCTTTCTTCCTCTCTCCTCAGATACACCTCTCCTCCTCTCTCCTCTGATACACCTTTCTTCCTCTCTCCTCAGATACACCTCTCCTCCTCTCTCCTCTGATACACCTTTCTTCCTCTCTCCTCAGATACACCTCTCCTCCTCTCTCCTCTGATACACCTCTATTCCTCTCTCCTCAGATGCACTTATCCTCCTCTCTCCTCAGCAAAATTGACCATTATGCCGCGACCAAGACGGCACCAGCGTTTGACTGCCGAATGAACACTCAGTTGTCGACCGTTTCACCAATATGGTAAGTTAACTTTAGGGGTATTTAGTGATTAGGGTGAGGGGTTACGGTTTTTAGGGTATGGGGTAGTGTTAGTATTAGGGGTTTAGATTAGGGGGGTTTGGGGTATAGGGTAAGGTTAGATGCTTACCTTGTTGGCAAAACGGCCAGCGGAGAGATGTCCCTGAGGCAAGGTGATTTGCAGCTAAATGCCGGCAGCGGCTTGGTCCCAGCAAAACAGCCGCAACCAAATGTCCTAGTCCAGTCATCAAAAACACTTCTCTTCCTCTCTTCTCAGATACACCTCTCTTCTCAGATACACCTCTCTTCTCAGATACACCTCTCTTCCTCTGTCCTCAGATACACCTCTCTTCCTCTCTTCTCAGAAACACCTCTCTTCCTCTCTTCTCAGATACACCTCTCTTCCTCTTCTCAGATACACCTCTCTTTCTCTTCCCAGATACACCTCTCTTCCTCTCTTCTCAAATATACCTCTCTTCCTCTCTTCTCAGATACACCTCTCATCCTCTTCTCAGATACACCTCTCTTCCTCTCTCCTCAGATACACCTGTCCTCAGATACACCTCTCTTCCCCTCTCCTCAGATACACCTCTCTTCCTCTCTCCTCAGATACACCTCTCTTCACCCTCTCCTCAGATACACCTCTCTTCCCCTTTCCTCAGATACACCTCTCTTCCCCTCTCCTCATATACACCTCTCTTCCCCTCTCCTCAGATACACCTCTCTCACTCTCTCCTCAGATACACCTCTCTCCCTCTCTCCTCAGATACACCTCTCTTCCCCTCTCCACAGATACACCTCTCTTCCCCTTTCCTCAGATACACCTCTCTTCCCCTCTCCTCAGATACACCTCTCTTCCCCTTTCCTCTGATACACCTCTCTTCCCCTCTCCTCAGATACACCTCTCTTCCCCTCTCCTCATATACACCTCTCTTCCCCTCTCCTCATATACACCTCTCTTCCTCTCTCCTCAGATACACCTCTCCCCCTCTGTTCTCAGATTATGCCACTAGGTGTCCACTGACCCCTTGTCCCCCCTGTGTTCTCCGGGGTCTCCCTTTTGTCCTTCGTGGCTGATCAGGGCCGTCTTAACAGCATTATAGGCCCCCAAGCAAAGCAGTGCACTGGGCCCCGCCAACTCTCCGCTACAAGTCGTAATTTTTCTCCTCCTACCGAGTTAGTGGGAGATTTGAATGTTGAGACGGGTGATCGGAAAATTAGTGTTAAATTCTGGTCTGTGCATAGATTAGCATGGGGCCCCTATGCTTGTGGGGCCCCCGGGCAACTGCTCAGCGTGCCCATGCCCAGCCCACTGCCCAGCGTGCCCATGCGTTAAGACGTCACTGTGGCTGATCTGTGATATGTGTCTGTCAGAGCAAAAACTGCCCAGTCGGCTGATCTTGGGGCCTCTTCCTTGTGTTTCTTATCGCATCACTCCAAATCCTCATCTATCTATTTATCGCCTGGCCTTTCCCAGCCCCACACAGAGCTCTGTCTACTCAAAGGCCTTGACAATCCTAATGATACAAAATATACTATATAATAAATACAACACTGTGTAGGAGAGGCCAAGTTGAGCAGAATAACAGGATTACACTATTTAAAGGAGCTGATAACTGTGTCTGGGAATGGAGAGGGAGTCAGACTGAGGCCAGTCTACTTAAAAAGCTGATTTATTTTACTCTCCTCCGAGCTCTGGGGATCTCACATGAGGCAAAGGGTCCAGACTGGCCCCCAGGACAGCTCTGTGAGATTTATGTAAACCCTAACCCTAAAACCCAGAAGAAAACAACACAGGAGAAACTAAACCTCAACTCTTCAGGACTGGGTGTAAATACCTGGGATCTGTGCTGTGCCGAGTTACAGAGAGGAACAGCTGCATGTATATCACTAAAAGGGACATTGCAGCTCAAGAGACTGACGATTCTCCTCTACTCAGAGCGTTAATCTGTCCTCAGATAGAACCAGGTGCTATAGCAACCAGCGTGAGGCCTGCAACCCACACAGTGATGGTGATATGTGTGCACGTACATGTAATGTACAGCAAGGTGTCTGTATATATATAATGTACAGGAACGTGTCTGAATATATACTGCAGAGCCACAGTTTCTAGATTATTTTACACATTTCTAGATCTTAAATTTACTGTTATTATAATAGTGAGTTTTTAGGCTGAGATATATGTGTGTGTGTGTGTGTGTGTGTGTGTGTGTGTGTGTGTGAGTGTGTGTGTGTGTGTGTGTGTGTGTGTGTATATATATATATATTAGATGACATAACTATATGTATATATTTATATATATATATATATGCAGCATACAAACAGAATGGACGTTCTGTCTGAAGAGACACATGAATGTCACCGGAGGGTCCCTCCCTGTCCAGGAGCTCAGGATGTTACAGGATAATCTGTCCCTGTGAGCAGAGTTTCATGAAGTCATTTAATCAGGATTCTGTATTTAGTTTGTATCTTCGAGGCTCTGTCAGAGAGAGCCACAGAGAATAACTACCCCCCCCCCTTCCTCCTCCTCCTCCTCCTCCTCGTACCTCCATTTCAGACACAACACGGCAGAGCGTCGCTCACTGCAAACAGGGGCGAGATTCCTCCAAGGGCTTCATTCTGAGGAAAAAATACACATTACAAATGTCTTTACCCCATGTTTGTGTCTCAGAGAATTATAAAAGCCGGATAGAAAATGTTACACAAATAATCATGGTGATTTCTGTTCTGAAACCAGACAAATATATCATTTTGCCTGCTATTCCAATACAGAACCCCCCTCCCCACATACATCTGTGCACACGTTAGCTGTCACTACGCCTCCCTAATATTCCAGTACAACACCCCCCCCAGATACATACAGCTCTGTCACTGCTTCTCCCTGCTATTCCAGTACAGACCCCCCAGATACATACAGCTCTGTCACTGCATCTCTCTGCTATTCCAGTACAGACCCCCCAGATACATACAGCTCTGTCACTGCATCTCCCTGCTATTCCAGTACAGACCCCCCAGATACATACAGCTCTGTCACTGCATCTCTCTGCTATTCCAGTACAGACCCCCCAGATACATACAGCTCTGTCACTGCATCTCTCTGCTATTCCAGTACAGACCTCCCAGATACATACAGCTCTGTCACTGCATCTCTCTGCTATTCCAGTACAGACCCCCCAGATACATACAGCTCTGTCACTGCATCTCTCTGCTATTCCAGTACAGACCCCCCAGATACATACAGCTCTGTCACTGCATCTCTCTGCTATTCCAATACAGACCTTCCCAGCTATTCTTGTATAACCCCCACACACAGGGAGCCTTGTCGCTGCACCTCTGCAATTCCAGCACTGACCCCACAAAAAGATCTGAGTCACTACACCTTATTCCTGCTGTATTCTCTGCTACTCCTGTAACTATCAGCAGGCCCCTACTCTCCTCTGCGTTTCTTTGTTTACCGATGACATAGAAATATCTATGTCACCCTGTGTGAATGATAACATCACCGTTATCCCTCCTACCCCAATTGCGCCTTCCCTCCCATCACCGACCCACACTTCCCTCCGCCCTCCCCTCCTCCCCCCATTAAACCTCTGCACACCTCTGGCATGACATAGAACACATCTCCCAGCACAGAAAAGGGTGCAGTGTGAGATCGCCCCATTAGGAATCCGTCCCTCTGCTCCCTATTATTATGCAGCTCGGGGTGTTAAAACACAGGATGACAATAAAGATGTCTCCTCCCTCTCCTTATATTTCTGATCCTTGGATGAGTGAATAAATGATCCATCTCTCACCTGCTACAGTGCAGCAAACCGAAGGGATGCTGAGGATAAGAGATCCACATCTGATCTGCTGCTGCTGCCCCTGTATCCCTCCTCCCTTCATCTCTCCATCCCTCCTCCCTTCATCTCTCCATCCCTCCTCCCTGTATCTCTCTATACCTTCCCCCTCTCCTCCAATCTTCCTCTCTGCCTTGTCTTCCTCACTCCCTTCTTCTGCCTCTTTCCTCTTCTCTTTCTGTGTCCATCTCTGTCACACTCTCCCCCTCCCTTCTCCTCCTATCCTTTCTCTCACCCTTCTCTTCCCCCTACCTCCTTTCTCCTCCCCCTCTCTCTATCCCCCCTCCTCTCTCTCTCCCTCAGGCTGGGTACTGTATGTCCCTGTTTCATGCACACAGTGGCTAAACCTCTCTGTAAATCTCCCTCTTTCTCTCTTGATTTGCAGGAAAATGTATTATCTGATTACAGGTGCAATCTTCCCCCAAACAGGCCAAATATCCTGGTACCTCACCCTCTCTGTTTACAGAGCAATATATCCCCGAGCAGCAAAATCATTCTTGTTCTATCTCTAAAAATCTAAACATTATAGACAAGTATCCCTGCAGGTTACAGTCACTGTGCAGAGCAGAAAACACTTTTTGTATCTATAACTGTATCTATAACTTGCAAAGCATGCTGTATCTATAACTTGCAGAGCATGCTGTATCTATAACTTGCAGAGCATGCTGTATCTATAACTTGCAGAGCATCCGGTATCTTTAACATACAGAGCATTGTGTGGCTTTTTGCACTTGACAAAGACATTAGGGTCGAAACGTTGTGTATGCTTTAATAAATCTCTTTATTTTGGAAATTCGTGTGCCCCATCTTCATTCCTTTTTCTATAACATGCAGAGCCTTATGTATCTGTAACATGCAGAGCAGTATGTCTGTAATATGCAGAGCAGTGCAGAGTATTGTGTATCTGTAACATGCAGAGCATTCTGTATGCTGTAACATGCAGAGCATTCTGTATGCTGTAACATGCAGAGCATCCTGTATCTGTAACATGCAGAGCAATGTGTATTTGTAACATGCAGAGCATTATGTATCATCCATACAGAGCATTGTGTATCTGTAACATGCAGATATCATGTATCTGTAACATGCAGAGCATTGTGTATCTATAACACGCAGAGCAGAGCTGTATGTATCTGTAACATGCAGAGCATTATCTGTAACGTGCAGAGCATTGTCTGTAACGTGCAGAGCAGTGCAGAGTCTTGTGTATCTGTAACATGCAGAGCATTATGTCTGTAACATGCAGAGCAGTGCAGTGTTGTGTATCTGTAACATGCAGAGCAGTGTGTATCTGTAACACGCAGAGCAGTGTGTATCTGTAACATGCAGAGCAGTGTGTATCTGTAACACGCAGAGCAGTGTGTATCTGTAACATGCAGAGCAGTATATATCTGTAACACGCAGAGCAGTGCAGCGCCTTGTGTATCTGTAACATGCAGAGCATCCTGTATCTGTAACATGCAGATCATTGTGTATCTGTATCATGCAGATCATGGTTTATCTGTAACGCCCAGAGCAGTGCAGCGCCTTGTGTATCTATAACATGCAAAGCATCCTGTATCTGTAACATGCATAGCATGCTGTACATGTATCATGCAGATCATTGTGTATCTGTAACATGCAGAGCATTCTGTACATGTAACATGCAGATCATTGTGTATCTGTAACATGCATAGCATTCTGTACATGTAACATGCAGATCTTTGTGTATCTGTAACATGCATAGCATTCTGTACATGTAACATGCAGATCATTGTGTATCTGTAACATGCAGAGCATTCTGTACATGTAACATGCAGATCATTGTGTATCTGTATCATGCAGATCATTGTGTATCTGTAACATGCATAGCATTCTGTATCTGCAACATGCATAGCATTCTATACATGTAACATGCAGAGCATGCTGCATCTGTAACATGCAGAGCATGCTGTATCTGTAACATGTAGAGCATCCTGTATCTGTAACATGCAGAGCATCCCGTATCTGTAACATGCAGAGCATCTTGTATCTGTAACATGCAAAGCATGCTGTATCTGTAACATGCAGAGCATCCCATATCTGTAACATGCAGAGCATTCTATACATGTAACATGCAGAGCATGCTGTATTTGTAACATGCAGAGCAACCTGTATCTGTTAAATGCAGAGCATTCTATACATGTAACATGCAGAGCATGCTGTATCTGTAGCATGCAGAGCATGCTGTATCTGTAACATGCAGAGCATGCTGTATCTGTAACATGCAGAGAATCGTGTATTTGTAACATGTAGAGCATCCTGTATCTGTAACATGTAGAGCATCATGTATCAAACATGCAGAGCATTGTGTATCTGTTACATGCAGATATTATGTATCTGTAACACGCAGAGCAGTGCTGAGCCTTATGTATCTGTAATATGCAAGTACTGCAGTGCATTATGTATTATTTATACAAATAAATGTATATTAAAATTAGATCCTCCTGTAACTGTTCAACCAAGCGTGTGCACATTTGTGTTTGTCTGCGCGTGGATGTGTGTGTGTATATATGTGTCTGCGCGTGGATGTGTGTGTGTGTCTGCGCGTGGATGTGTATACGTGTGTGTGTGTGTATGTCCTGAAAAGCTGTGTAATATGGCAGGTATAATCTTATAGGGCTCAATGTTAAAATAGATAAGAAGCAAAAGGATAAAAGCATTTGCATGTCATTTCCCAGAATCCCTAGCTGCAGTGGAAGCACTGTATGCTAAGAGATAATGGGGAAAGGCAAGGCTGCAGACCTGTCTGAGACACGTGAATGTGCTCACAGGTGGTATTTGTATTTGCTGTGTCTGCAGGTGCATGTCTGTGTGTATACAGAGAGTTATATCATGGAGGAGCTGCAGGTCCATAGCCTCCAGATCAGCTTAACAGGCCCGGTGTTAATAGCCCCTATCTGAGTTCAGCTGTCATTGCCTCTGGTCAGTAGGCCTCTGTTAGTTCCAAGTTACCCCATAGTTGATAGCCCACTGTTAGTCCCTAATTAGTTGTGCCCCATATTTTTCCCCTGGTTAGTAGACCCCTGGGTTAGTCACCCCAGGTTAGTAGTCGCTGTTAAGTAGTCCCCCATTAGTCGCCCTGGGTTAATAGACCCCCGTTAGCCCCTGGTTAGTCCCTGGCTAGTGTCAGGTTTCCAGCCCAGTCCCCTCCTTCCCTGCCCTCCCCATTCTGGCTGCTCTTCCCCTCCCAACAGCAGCTTCTGTTTGTGGATAAACAAAGAGCTGAGACCTGAAATGAGGAAGAGCAGAAGCTACAGTCACAGAGGCCGAGAGACACGGGACCCACACAGAGTCAGAGACCGAGAGACACGGGACCCACACAGAGACAGAGCCCCGAGACCCACACAGAGATCTGGGGGAGACCGACACTCACCACTGGATTCACACTAAAATCATCATTGCTCGCACGTGTGCACATACAGGTAAGTGTGCGAGAGGGGAGGTCTCACACATGGGAATCTGTGGGTACCGAGAGGTCATATGACGGCCCAGGACAGGAATCCAAAACCTGGAACAGCTGCAGGTGCTGAGCGAGGAGATATTAATGAGACACGGAGGATGCAAGTTGATGCTGAGGCCAAAATCACTCTCTGCTCAGAGGGGAGATTCACACAAAGAAGGGGACAGTCACAGCATAGGACCGGAGGCAGTCACACAGAGCAAGTGATAGTCACACAGCACAAAGGGCCAGGCACACAGCAGGCAGCCCAGTGCACAATCACAACATAGGACAGGGGACAATCTCATTTAAGGGATTTTGTATCTAACCTTTGGGGTCGTTATCGCTGGCTTTTGGAGTATCTGTCCCTGGTATATAGGGGTCTCTCCTATGCACTCTTTCTAGGCTATAGAGGTGATTGGTTGTTGGTGGTCTCACTCTATAGTAAATAAGGGTTTATCTATTGCTCCCTCTGGTATAAAGGGACCTCTGGTTGTTTGTGGTGTCTCCTCTGCTCTCTCTTGTTGTTAGTGGTCTCTTTCCTGCTCTTTCTATGTTTTTTAGTGGTCTCACCCATCCTTACTCTATGATTGTTGGCTGTCTCTCCCATGCTCTCTCTCTCTCTGGTTGTTGGTGGTTTCCCCAGTCTGTCTAAAAGTTATTGGGGGTCTGTCTGGTTGTTTGTGATTTCTCCCTGCTCTCTCTCTCGTTGTTGGCTGTCTCTCCCCTGCTCTCTCTCTTGTTGGTGGTAGCCTGTCTCCAACTCTCTATGTTTTTGGTAGTGTCTCCCCTGCTCACGGCTCCTCTCTCTCTCTCTCAGGCTTCTCACCCTTCATATGGCTATGTCCCCTAAGCTGTTCCAGGAGGTGGAGACGGTCACCTGCCTCCTGAGCGGAACATCCCACCTGACCTCGCGCTTGGGCCGAGTTAGCCTGGCCGTGCTCTTCTTCACTCGCTGCGGGTTCCTGGCAGTGGGAGGTCGGACTGTGTGGAGGGAGGAGGAGAAGGACTTTGTCTGTAACTCCTCGCGACTGCTTTGCACCAGCAGCTGTTTCGATGATTTCTCCCCCATCTCCCCGTTCAACCTGTTCTCTCTGCAGCTGGTGGTGCTGCTCACACATGCTCTGTCTGTGGCCTGTTTCAGACGGCCGGACTCCCAGGCCAAAGCAGGCTGGCTGCAGGCTCACTTCAGAGGCAGGATGGCCCAGCTGTGGCTGCACTTACTCTGCCTGCTGAGCAGGGTGCTCATTGAGGGTATCTTTGTCCTCACCTTCTATAAAGTGTCTGGGGGTCTCCTGCGCCCAGCAGTGACTCATTGTCACTCTCAGCTGTGTGAGCCACAAGTCACCTGCATTGATCTGAATTCAACCACTAAGAACATCTTCAGCCTGTGTCTCTGTGCAGTGTCCACTGCTAGCTGCATGGTCTGCCTGGGGGAGATAGCGGCTGCTCTGCAAAGCATGCGCCAGCTCAGAGGACCCGCACAGAGCCGCCCACCCTGTGGGAAACAGCACTGCTAGCCCAGGGCTCACAGAGAGACAATGTCATCTTAACCTGTATGCTGAGCTGCATTATATCCGACAGCAAGAAATGAGCCTGGAATACCTGTCAGCAGCAACCAATATCCAGCGTACAGTATACTGCGCTTATCAATGAGAGCGACTGAAAGTCATCAGAGGGAAGGCACAATGCCATGCTCAGAGACGGCCATATTTACAGAGCCCGGAAATATTTATACTATCACTATTATAGAAATCTACGGATTAGGTTGATTAATGTAGAACAAGATCTGGTAAATGAGATAACACACGCGGGAAAGTGTGATCCTCACACCCCAAGTAATGAATCCAGCCGCACTCAGGGTAACCCGCAGCCTGCACTATATAACTCAATGCTTCAGAAACAAAGTAAATACCATCTTCAGGCATAGAAAACCTTCAGGGGAGTGGGAGATACCAGCAGCAGCTGCTGTGCGTGTCAGAGCAGTACATCCCTTACTGGGCAAAGTCCAACTCTACTTCCTCTATCCAGCAAACCCAACGCAGAGAAATCCAGAGGAAAGCCCCAGAAACTGTATCTAATCTCTGGAGATTTGTCCTAGCACCTGTTTTACTTCTGCAAATAGTGATGAATGAACCTGCGTTACGGCTGTAACAGCCACGGTTTATATTCCACGCTCCATCATAATACACACTGGACATGTACCTATGTAATTTGCCATTGTTCTGCCGGGGGGGGGAAGGGGGGAGGGGAACAGCCGCTTTAACCACCTTACTGCCTGCAAGTTGTTGGGATAAGGGGTAGATTCACTGCAGGACATTCCTTCCTCCAATGCTACAATCTGCACTGAAACAGTCCAGAAACAACTGGTGTTTGACTCGGTGCCCTGGAGGGTCTGACCCTCTGAGGAGCCCACTCATGCAACCATTAGGTTAGTTTAATGGGGAATAATCCGCCTTGATGCAGGCAGGAACTGGCTGAGTGGGTACACAGCCTGTAAGCTGTCTATTCATGTCTAAGCTGTGATGTAATAACACAGTAAACCAGCAGGAACAGACGACAGCCAGAGATATTTACCTGTACACAAGGTGCACCTGTAACATGCACACAGAAGCACTGTCACCGCCTATAGGATTCTGCATGGACCAGCCACCTCACAAAGACAAAACCAACGGCTTACAGGTCATTTATTCGGACTTTGCAGGCTGCAAAAGGGGATCTGGCACCTGCACCATTAACAATACCAGTGACAGGGCGTCTGGAGCGGCTGCAATGCACAACTCGCTGTGTAATGTCAGACTGAAGAGGTCATATTGTAACAAATGTCACAGCGTAACTTTCATCAGTCCTCCCGTGTGGTGCCGCAGCCCACGGGGGAGACCCTGCTCCCCCCTCAGTTCTCTCTATATCCAGTAATCTAGTGACAAGAACTATCGTGAGTTCTATTACAGCTGTTAATAATTGCGATCCTAAGGGCATTTATCCTAATATTATTGTAGCAGAGAGGGAGTTCTTAATAGGGACCTTGCATTTTATCTGAATCTTTCCTCGCTAACATTAGATTAGGGTTTATCTTCAGTACAGATTAGCTCATTTAGATGCATTGCAAGGAACCCCAACCCTCTCTAATAGCACGTCTGAGATCAGATGCATCGTAAGGAACCCTAACCCTCTCTAGTAGCGTATCTGAGATCAGATGCATTGTAAAGAACCCCAACCCTCTCTAATAGCGCGTCTCAGATCTGATGCATTGTAAGGAACCCCAACCCTCTCTAATATTGCCAGACGCAGTGTAAATTCTTCAGTATTTGGCAATTTTCAAACAACCTGGAAATTGCAGGGAACGCTTTAGGGACGCCCCGCAGAACCCCTGATGAAAAACATTGACACACCTAAGACAATATATTTATCTCTTATTAAAGACTCATTATTTTTAATTATTGTTTAATTAAAATGTATTTTTAATTTATACACATTTTGTTCCGGGTGTTGTATACAGTGCTTTCTTTTAGAGTTACAAACGTACAATTCCTGTGTGTACCGACCATTTCATGAACTTTAAATTAAGCGGCAAAGCAAGTCACTTCTGATAAGTTTCTTGAAGAGGAAACATTCAATAACATACCATTGTGTCGTAATACAATAAAACCCCACATATAAAAAGGTTGAGCAGAGGGTGTGGTAATGTCAACATTGTGGTGAAGGCGAACATTACAGCAATTTGTTTATTTCCTCCAAGGAATAAAACTCGTTAGGTATTTGCTCTATTGTGTTGGTATAGATAGTATGGGGGCTCAGGGACAGGTGTGGGACACTCACTGAAACCATAAAAGTGACATCAGGTCTGTTGCCAGCCCTTCTAAATTCAACTCAGTGTTAGGTTTCCACTACACAACCACATATTATACAAGTTATGGTGGGTGTGTTAAAAAAAAAGAAAAAAGTTGTGCGAAGCACGCGCATTATAAGTGAAACTTGTGTTTTGTCACAGAAATTGTATTTGCGATGGTGATGTTTTTAATTCGATGACAGAGGAGTATAATTTTATTTATTTTTGTGTGAAATTTCCATACTTTCACTTTGAATACATGATATAATTGACTCATAACTAAAGATACTTTAATCAAAAATATATGTATCTAAATGCTATTACTCTCAAAAGTCTTTCATTCAATGTCAATCAGAAAAATCAAAACACAATTTCAGTCACAAAACCCAAAGAAGTTTGAGTTTGAACGCTTGTGCTCGGCCCACACACACACCCTCTTTTCTTTTCATAATCATAACAGTTACTAGTTTATATTAATCTATATACAATTCATGTGTTATGCTGTATATGTACACACCCCGTGCAGGTTTTACACTTCTGATTTTTATTATAAATAGTACATTTCTATAAATTTTGCTATGTGCACTTCTATATTTATACTCACTTGGAATTCCTTTGGTAACAGTGATGTGTGTTTGTGTGTTTCACTTCAAAGACAAAAAAACATGTAATTAAATGCCAAATCAATCATCTATTTTTTTTATCTCAGAAGGGTATTTTAGTTCAATTCTTTTTTCACAGTCCAGGGGGAGCATATAGGAGAAAAACAACACAAACAAATCTAAGTGCAGATGATAATGCAAACTAATCGTGTAACAGCTTGAATCTTGGCTCCTATGTGCAGCCTACTCACAAGATGCCAGAAGTATTAAAGCAACTCCAAAACTGTGGCAATACTGTCTTTGTACCGGGTCAGGATGTGCACCAAATGAGTCATCAGACAGGGGTATCAAGAGAGATGAACCTCAGCAGTACAAAAGAAATATATCATAGCACAGATCAATACAATAAAAAAGGTTTATATTAAAAAAACAAATAGAAATTTGCACTTACAATAATGCAAAATTAAAAAGGCACTGTAACACTTGTCGTGTATTGGCAGGCGCAACTGGATACTGCTGCTCACCACATTCCTCTGTTCGGACACCCCGTCCCTCTCGGG
The DNA here is from genome assembly GCF_040206685.1 of Ascaphus truei. NCBI lineage: Eukaryota > Metazoa > Chordata > Amphibia > Anura > Ascaphidae > Ascaphus > Ascaphus truei. Next base: position 36,301,289 of record NC_134490.1, read on the forward strand.
AACTCTCCACGGTCCGGAGCCTTCCCGCTGTTCGTGTTTGCGGTCTCAGCTTCGTCACGTCCTCGTGGATACACGCCACTTCCGGAATCTCTTTGGCGGTCAGCTGGCAGTCAGGAGCGCATCTACCCCGTGCTCTGTTAGGCTAGAGACTCCCCACTCTACGCGTCTCGCCAAAACAAGGTCCACGGCTTCGTCAGGAGTGTAGCGCCTACATGACTAACTGCTGACAGTGTTGCTGGATGTCTTTCCTGCGTGAACACGGTGTTGGCTTGAGCCCATCGTTAAACCTGGCAGTAATGATGGATGGGTTTCCTGCATGAACACAGTGTTATCATCGGCCCGCTAAACCTCTGTAAGAAACAACACCTGAAGTTTCTCTCTCTGGCCCTCTCAGGTGGTGGGTTTGAAACAGGCCCTGCATCCAGCAGGCCTGGGAACTGTTCCAACAGGCGTCCTTGCTGGTTGGGGGGAAAAAAAAAAAGGCTTTTGCCTTTTATACTGCGGAGGTTCATCTCTCCTGATACCCCTGTCTGATGACACTCATTTGGTGCACATCCTGACCTGGTACAAAGACACAGTTTGAGTTGCTTTAATACTTCTGACATCGTGAATAGGCTGCACATAGGAGCCAAGATTCAAGCTGTTACACAATTTGATTGCACTATCACCTGCACTTAGATTTGTTTGTGTTTTTCTCCTATATGCTCCCCCTGGACTGTGAAAATACAATTCTACTTCCTGGGACCAGTGAAGACAGGCCCTACCAAAGGGTTTGAGCAGGGAGTGACAACTTTATATTACACGTATATTTTATATACACATGTATTTTTATTGTATTCACCTTGTCACTTTAAGAATAGTAAGCACTTGTGTAAATACACCTTTGAGATCACCTTCACATATTTAAGTTCAATTCTTTGGCCACATCACAGTAAACCCTTTTCTGCAGGTCCTACACTAACCTGGAGACATGCTCTTCATCTCGCTCATGGAAGAAATGTCTCAATAGAGCGGCCATCCACAAGTGTACGATATGCAATTAAAACTAGGCTGGGTGATCTTGAAACCAGGGGGAGAGAAGTCAGACAGCTGCACCAGTAGCACGCGTTTTACACAAATACAGAATACAGTTAGTTTGGAGCTTGCTGGGACTATTTCTAGATGTCCATTGGTAACAATTGCTTTCTTCCCCTGTTAAAAGAACAGTTACAGGTAGTGTAGGACCTGCAGAAAAGTGTTTACCATGATCTGGTGTCAGGCTTGTATTGCTTTGGCCAAAGAATGTAACTAAATAACCCTTACTTACGCGAGGCTGGGTGATTAACTACTTGTTGGTCCAATAAAAAAAAGGGTTATCATTCCACCCCTACTCCCTCTCCATCCTGTTACTACATGGAAGGACCAACACAGCTTTCCCCCTCACCCCAAGGCTGAGCTCACTCTGCCTACTTCCCAAGGCTGAGCTCACTCTGCCTACTTCCCGACGTTGCATGCGTCCGCACGCCTGTCTGCCGGGCGATGTGATGCGTCCGCACGCCTGTCTGCCGGGCGATGTGTGAACATCCCCAGCAGACTGAATGAACCGACAGTAGGCGAGACCGGGAATATTTAGAAAAAATAAAATAATAATAGCGCTTTCATTCATTGGCTGGCGAAGTACACGTGACGCGGCTGCCGCACGAAATCACAAACTCAGTTGTCTCCCCGAGTTGCGGCAGCGCAGCGCTGTACTTCACCGCAGGGAGCAGTTTCAAGTCTGAAAATTCCAATTGCCAAACATGAAAGTTACAGACCTGCGTGCGCGTCATGTAGCTAGCAGAGTGAGCGGGGCCTTATTTGCTTACTTAAGAGGATAGCATTCAACGTTATAATTTGGCAGATTGGATGTAGCATCTTGTCATACATGTCACCAACCCAGCACTCCTTTTGACACAAATGTATTATAGTAGGTTTTGGTTGAACTTGCTGGGACTGTAGGTTTGCACAATAAACCAGGGAATTAAATATATATCATGAATACGAACTGCCCGCCATCATAAAATATTAGGACCCCAAACCTGCCTATATTACTCGTTGGCAAGTGCATGAAAGAGGACAGAGCTAATTATTTTCTAGTGTTTGTGAACTGCCTGCTAGAAAATATGTTCCGCAAACCACTAAAATGTCACCAACCCACTAGAACAGCGGTGTGCAAACTGGGTGGGGGAGGGGCCATGGGATGGCATGAGGCCTCGGCAACCTATTACTTACAGAGACTCAGACAGCTGCCGACATGTCGCCATGTCAACGCAGCAGCAAATGACGGCGCGGGATCATGTGACCCCGCGGCGTCAATTTACTCAGCATGCTGTATATGTACACACCCCGTGCAGGTTTTACACTTCTGATTTTTATTATAAATAGTACATTTCTATAAATTTTGCTATGTGCACTTCTATATTTATACTCACTTGGAATTCCTTTGGTAACAGTGATGTGTGTTTGTGTGTTTCACTTCAAAGACAAAAAAACATGTAATTAAATGCCAAATCAATCATCTATTTTTTATCTCAGAAGGGTATTTTAGTTCAATTCTTTTTTCACAGTCCAGGGGGAGCATATAGGAGAAAAACAACACAAACAAATCTAAGTGCAGATGATAATGCAAACTAATCGTGTAACAGCTTGAATCTTGGCTCCTATGTGCAGCCTACTCACAAGATGCCAGAAGTATTAAAGCAACTCCAAAACTGTGGCAATACTGTCTTTGTACCGGGTCAGGATGTGCACCAAATGAGTCATCAGACAGGGGTATCAAGAGAGATGAACCTCAGCAGTACAAAAGAAATATATCATAGCACAGATCAATACAATAAAAAAGGTTTATATTAAAAAAACAAATAGAAATTTGCACTTACAATAATGCAAAATTAAAAAGGCACTGTAACACTTGTCATGTATTGGCAGGCGCAACTGGATACTGCTGCTCACCACATTCCTCTGTTCGGACACCCCGTCCCTCTCGGGAACTCTCCACGGTCCGGAGCCTTCCCGCTGTTCGTGTTTGCGGTCTCAGCTTCGTCACGTCCTCGTGGATACACGCCACTTCCGGAATCTCTTTGGCGGTCAGCTGGCAGTCAGGAGCGCATCTACCCCGTGCTCTGTTAGGCTAGAGACTCCCCACTCTACGCGTCTCGCCAAAACAAGGTCCACGGCTTCGTCAGGAGTGTAGCGCCTACATGACTAACTGCTGACAGTGTTGCTGGATGTCTTTCCTGCGTGAACACGGTGTTGGCTTGAGCCCATCGTTAAACCTGGCAGTAATGATGGATGGGTTTCCTGCATGAACACAGTGTTATCATCGGCCCGCTAAACCTCTGTAAGAAACAACACCTGAAGTTTCTCTCTCTGGCCCTCTCAGGTGGTGGGTTTGAAACAGGCCCTGCATCCAGCAGGCCTGGGAACTGTTCCAACAGGCGTCCTTGCTGGTTGGGGGGAAAAAAAAAAAGGCTTTTGCCTTTTATACTGCGGAGGTTCATCTCTCCTGATACCCCTGTCTGATGACACTCATTTGGTGCACATCCTGACCTGGTACAAAGACACAGTTTGAGTTGCTTTAATACTTCTGACATCGTGAATAGGCTGCACATAGGAGCCAAGATTCAAGCTGTTACACAATTTGATTGCACTATCACCTGCACTTAGATTTGTTTGTGTTTTTCTCCTATATGCTCCCCCTGGACTGTGAAAATACAATTCTACTTCCTGGGACCAGTGAAGACAGGCCCTACCAAAGGGTTTGAGCAGGGAGTGACAACTTTATATTACACGTATATTTTATATACACATGTATTTTTATTGTATTCACCTTGTCACTTTAAGAATAGTAAGCACTTGTGTAAATACACCTTTGAGATCACCTTCACATATTTAAGTTCAATTCTTTGGCCACATCACAGTAAACCCTTTTCTGCAAGTCCTACACTAACCTGGAGACATGCTCTTCATCTCGCTCATGGAAGAAATGTCTCAATAGAGCGGTCATCCACAAGTGTACGATATGCAATTAAAACTAGGCTGGGTGATCTTGAAACCAGGGGGAGAGAAGTCAGACAGCTGCACCAGTAGCACGCGTTTTACACAAATACAGAATATAGTTAGTTTGGAGCTTGCTGGGACTATTTCTAGATGTCCATTGGTAACAATTGCTTTCTTCCCCTGTTAAAAGAACAGTTACAGGTAGTGTAGGACCTGCAGAAAAGTGTTTACCATGATCTGGTGTCAGGCTTGTATTGCTTTGGCCAAAGAATGTAACTAAATAACCCTTACTTACGCGAGGCTGGGTGATTAACTACTTGTTGGTCCAATAAAAAAAAGGGTTATCATTCCACCCCTACTCCCTCTCCATCCTGTTACTACATGGAAGGACCAACACAGCTTTCCCCCTCACCCCAAGGCTGAGCTCACTCTGCCTACTTCCCAAGGCTGAGCTCACTCTGCCTACTTCCCGACGTTGCATGCGTCCGCACGCCTGTCTGCCGGGCGATGTGATGCGTCCGCACGCCTGTCTGCCGGGCGATGTGTGAACATCCCCAGCAGACTGAATGAACCGACAGTAGGCGAGACCGGGAATATTTAGAAAAAATAAAATAATAGCGCTTTCATTCATTGGCTGGCGAAGTACACGTGACGCGGCTGCCGCACGAAATCACAAACTCAGTTGTCTCCCCGAGTTGCGGCAGCGCAGCGCTGTACTTCACCGCAGGGAGCAGTTTCAAGTCTGAAAATTCCAATTGCCAAACATGAAAGTTACAGACCTGCGTGCGCGTCATGTAGCTAGCAGAGTGAGCGGGGCCTTATTTGCTTACTTAAGAGGATAGCATTCAACGTTATAATTTGGCAGATTGGATGTAGCATCTTGTCATACATGTCACCAACCCAGCACTCCTTTTGACACAAATGTATTATAGTAGGTTTTGGTTGAACTTGCTGGGACTGTAGGTTTGCACAATAAACCAGGGAATTAAAAATATATATCATGAATACGAACTGCCCGCCATCATAAAATATTAGGACCCCAAACCTGCCTATATTACTCGTTGGCAAGTGCATGAAAGAGGACAGAGCTAATTATTTTCTAGTGTTTGTGAACTGCCTGCTAGAAAATATGTTCCGCAAACCACTAAAATGTCACCAACCCACTAGAACAGCGGTGTGCAAACTGGGTGGGGGAGGGGCCATGGGATGGCATGAGGCCTCGGCAACCTATTACTTACAGAGACTCAGACAGCTGCCGACATGTCGCCATGTCAACGCAGCAGCAAATGACGGCGCGGGATCATGTGACCCCGCGGCGTCAATTTACTCAGGAAACAGAGGCGCTAGCACCGGGGCAGCAGGCAGGGGGACAGCTGCAAAAGTTTGCACATCCCAGCACTAGAATATTGCCAACAAAAAATATTGATCCAGTAGTGCCCTGAGCTCAGATTGACACTAACCACATCAGTGTATAGGGAGCTAGCACGGCACAAGTTTGGAGCACCATCAGTAATTGACAATTGTGGTTTGTGACCTCACTAAGCATGTAGTCTCTCCACAGGTTTAGCAACCCACTATACCACATGGGATCTGCCATTACTTATTTTGCAAACCCCTTTAAGACCTCACAAACCACTTGTTGGGAGTCAGAATACCATGTCTCATGTCTCCAGGACAGCACCAACACTGTTGTAAAAAAAAACAAAAACAGATTGCCAAGTAGACTGGAAAACTTCCTTTATTTACATCACAATGCAGATTATTTCAGCGGAATAAACCGAGAGGAGTGGGTGGCACCAATACCAGGTCTACCGTGTTTTACTGGCTTGTAAGTGATGGAAAACTCTCCAAGGTAATGACCAATCATCTCCGGCTGAAAGGAGGAAAGACAAGTCAGAGGGCGCAGTGTGACAGTCACCAAGCAGAGTGACAGCAGTCCTCATCACTGCAGGTACACAACTGTCTTATCACATCCACTACTCTTGAAATCCCCAGTCCCATTGGAAAAAAAAGAAATAAAAGAGCCCTCATTTAAAATTGCACTAAAACCTCAGACGGCTGCAATGTTAAGAAAAACAAAGGATTTTCAGTAAATGTTTTACAGACAGAAACCCCTTCACAATGTTTCAGGCGTAGAAAATAGCGTAATTTAAGAGGCAATCCAAGGCAGTGGGATACAGATACATATCTGCATACCCGGCCTGCGTGCCAATAGGAAGCCGTGACATAATTGGTGCGGTTTTCCATTTGCCCATGTGAAGCAGGAGCGTCAAACTTGAAAGCTCTGCATGCTGAGCCAGAGCAGCTACTGGCACGCAGCTACTGGCACCTAGTTTGGAGGCATCTCCTGAAGTTGGGGGTCCCCGGAGCAGAAATTAACAGGTGTCAGTTATGGAGACCGAGTTTCAATTCAAATTTTTTTTTAGATCGCCATCTTGGAGTGCCCCTTTAATGGGTAACTCATAGAATCTCTATGCAGTTCATCCACCCCAGGACATACGATCCTAGCGCTTAATGTGTGTAGAGTGGTGATAGGGTTATATATTATAGACATTATCTAGAACTCAAGAGTAACTGCACACCCACCATCTTATTAATCTCCTCACCAGTCACCAAGACGACATTTTTTGCCATCGCCTCCTACACCTTCAGTCATCCCCCGACATGTTCACATTATACCCCATGTTTCTCACCTTAATCTCCACCTGGTTGAAGGCCTTGCCATTGTACACTCCCACCATGCTCCCCACCATCTCTGGCAGGATGATCATGTCCCTCAGATGAGTCTTGATGACCTCTGGTTTCTCCATGGGAGGAGCCTCCTTCTTGGCCTTTCGCAGACGCTTCAGGAGAGAATTCTGCTTGCGGCGCAGGCCCCGGTTCAGACGCCGACGCTGACGGGCACAGTACAGTTGCATGATCTGCTCACTGAGAAAGGATACAGGGTGAGACCAGAGATGCAGACACCCAACAATCACCCGTCCCAGGCCATAAAACAAAGGCACATCAAGCTGTGCTATACAGTGATTACAAGCATCCATACACCCGTGCTCCCACAGATGGGTCCCTGCTATTTACAGGGAACAAAGGACAGGGAGTTGGTGCGAGACTGCTTAAAGCCCTTTATGAATGAGTAAAGTTTGCAGGCAAACACTGTATTGCTATACACTCACTAGGACATATCGAGCAGCTGGTCCAGATCCACCCCACGGTAGGTGAATTTCCTGAAGGTTCTTTTCTTCTTCTGCTCAACGTCCGCCTAAAAAAAAAAAAAAAAAAAACCCCATGGCCAACAGATCAAACATCATGTCACAATATCCATTGACTATGCACTGTCACTGCACTCTAAAAAGTACTGTGTGTACAGAGTAACTACTGTACACAGTAACATGTATCTATCCCCTCAAATAATATATATTTAGTCTTATTTTTTTACCCAGGCACAGGCTACTTTTTCCTGGAAAAAGAATTGGTTAAAAACCAAAGAAAAGTCTGACATAGCAAGGGGGGAGAAATCAAAGTGTCAGTGGGCCAGACAGACATATCGCAAGAAGAAATTACCATCACTCAACAAAGATGGTACTCTACTTGATTCCAAGAGAAAATAAATGAGCAAGACGACCAAAAGTAAGATGGGATGAAATCAGAAAGTTGGGTGGAGCAACAGTGGAGAAAAGGCTTGCAATAGGAGATCATTGGGGAGGGCTTCATCTAGGGCTGTAGAGAATTAATGTATATTTATATGCATTAGAGGGCACTCACATACCATGCTTGGAGCAAGTATTTCTTATTAAGTTTACAGTATTCGACATGAGCCCAGGCATCATGGGTCAACCACTAATTTAATTGACGTCCTGTGGGTGCCAGAGATATCTTCCTGTGATATAGATAGATCTATATATCCAGCATACTTTTAACTAATAAAAAAAAAAGTGCATGCTTTATTTGCAGGTGTTAGTTTGTCACTGTTGATACTGTCCATAGTGCTGTGTATCTATACCCTCACAGCAACACTACATATACACAGCACTAATAGAGCCATTTACAGAATTCACAACTACACTGCATACTGGACACAGGACGAAATATTACATCACTATACGACACTGAACCGGCACCAAAACCCTCACAATCGCCTTCACTGGTATAAATGGGAAGTGCATGGAGGATGCGGGACATGCTCCGAAACCCTTCCTACATTAAACATAACATTATCCTCCCCCTCCCGTCAGATTGCAGCAGGAAGGAGGTTACCCGGTGTAATGAACCCCTATTGGATTCACTAGCCGAGCGGATTGACTTCACAGCTCTCGTTAAAATGATCTTGCAGGCCTCACGCCAATCACGTCTGCACAAGAGGAGACAGCAATATTTCAAGCAGGCATCTTTAGAGCCGCTGACCCTGAAGGAAAGATCTCCCACAGATAGCATACATACAACGTTAAGGAACGCCTGTAGGAAGTACAAGCACCCGATACACACGGGAGCATCACAATAAAAACATTATCTGACCCAAACCCTCCACAAATAACACTCAATTCGGACCCCCCGGAGTGTCTAGTATCACCAGGGCCCCGACACAGAGGAAGCGGCGCGGCCCCGGTGGCGGATTACACCCGATTATCATCGCGGGAGTAGGAGAAACACCCACCATCTTGTTAGGAGCTCTTCGAAAAGGAAAGATCCCGTACGTGCGCCAGCAGATATCGCGAGAGGTTCAACTCTTTCCGGCGCGGGATGGCTCGTCACGTTCGGTTGGACCAAATAAGTACTTCCGCCAGTCCGTATGGAAGCTGTTGGCGGACATGTTTGTTTAGGGCAGCAAAATGATTTGGCGTATAAAATGGTAAATATAATGAGAAAGAGGGGACAAACATTAGATAACACCATTGGGTCTCCTGACAGGTGTAGCCAGCTCCTGGGTATTTGCATGTGATAGGGATTGGATCTGCAGCATTTGGAAATATTCTCAGGGGAACAATAACCCCCTGTTTTTTATTTTTTAGCTCATGAGACTACAATCAAAATACCATTAAAACTTGGTCACAGGGCTGAGCTAGGATTGCCAGGTGTCCAGTATTGAACCGGACTGTCCTGTATTTGGGCACTCTGTCCAGTAAAAATGTTGAGGTAATACTTGAGATGTATATGAAATTATACATTTCTATTTTTTTCATTCTTGTCTCATTCCCCTGAGAAGCCTATATGAATGTAACGCCTGTAATGTTATGTAGCCAGGTCAACCCTCGTTGCCCTGTGACCCCCATTACGTCCGTGGCCGGGATCGTTGTTGGGTGCTGCCGGAGCCAAGCGGCAGACCCGACGGCCAATCTGGAGGGTGGGGCCGAGCAGGGAGCGCTCCGGTGGCTCCCGTATAGGGCGCCGCCATGTTGCACAAGTTCGTGCATGCGCAGTGAGTGCCGGCGGCCCTGAACAGTGGCGCATGCGCAGTTGCAGCGCGCGAACGCTAGCCTACCAGGGAAGGCTCTTGGAAGGGACTACAAGTCCCATGAGCCTCATCAGCACCCCATGTGACGCCAGGGAGCCAATAGGGCTGAAGGGTTGCCCTGCAGGACCAGGAATTGATACATTTCGCACGCTGGAGAAGCAAGGTCAGTCAGGACCAGAAAGAGTAAGGGATAAGAGGTGCGTGAAGGGGTCTGTGACCCGCTGCATCAGGCCAGCAACCCCCCTAGGTTAGGGACCCTGCCCCATTAGCTGTTTGCTAGTTAGGGACACAGCGGACGCTGCGTTCCCCGCCAAGAGGCTTGGGCTCAAGCCCACGCCATAAGGAGAGCTGGACTATCTTCAGGTTGGGATCGCCCCTGACGGATCGCTACGCGGTGGATCCTGGATGTCGTGCAGGAACTCGTCTGATCCTTTGAGAAGATTCTTTAAAGCCAGGTGCCGCCGCACCAGGCAGGTATCGTTATAAGTGCATCAACAAAGTACTCACACATAGTGGCAGCGCTGACTACGGGACAAGGGGGTTATACTGTGGACACGGTGTGGGGGTACACGGTGGTGGGCACGGGGTATACGCTCCTAGCGGGAGTGACTGACACTTGAGACTTTGGTACAGTTACTGAGTTGCTAATATATATGGTTAATGTGTTGTGTTATTGATGCTGCATATAGTAAATGGTTATACCTATACTCCAGTGTATGTGATTACTATATGTGGGTCCTGTGTAGGGTACATTCTATACTCCTAGAATCCTGCATAGGTGGAGGCGCTGATCAAGAGACGTTCCAGAGAGCACCCCAGGTTCCCAGCAAGCGGAGGCTCAGGCCCCTGGTGAACCTGCAGGTATACACACCACAGCTGGTAACACCTAGTTTCCCCCTCACACATACTCTATATGCGGTTGGGTGGGGGAATACCCGTTACAGTTAGTATCTTGCACCCTGAGCATGTCTTGCTCTTACATTTGTATATATATTTCTAGTTAAAAAAAAAATCTTAATTTCTACTGCAGGGGTAGCCAACCCTTGGCCCACAACGGCATTTTATATGGCCCGTGTCCATCCCCCAATCCACCACCAGCACCAGATGTTGGACTTGAAAAAACAAATTGGTAGAACAGCGAGAACCGAACAGCACCAATCAACTCACCAGAAGTAGAAAAAATAAAAAAGTTTTATTGGATCACATACTAAAAAACAAACTAACATGAAAAAATCCCTCCTACGCGTTTCAGGCTCTCCAGCCCTTTCTCAAGGAGTATAACAGGGGTCTGATAAGATGATGTATATATAGCCCCTCCTCTAAACTCTCAGACACCTGTAGTATATACAGATGATTGAAACATACATATTAACCCTAGAATGTGTATGGGTCTCCCTGTTCATTATGGATAGGAAAAACAATGGATAATCAAACTGTACCAAAGTAGATATCAATTGATAGTTTACAGAGAATAAACAAGGAAAACTACAATGAGGTAAAGCCCAAAAGGTTATATAAATGTAACGGGTGTTCCCTCTGGCCTGACCCACCCAATCTCATATTGGCCCGTGTAGTCTAACCAGTCCCCCATTACAAGGCGTGTGTGGTGGTGCACCTGCAAGTAACAGGACTCTTGAGTCTCCCGCTTGGTGTTATTAGGGGATGTCATCAGGACAGGTAGCTGAGGTAGTGGGTACGAGTCCAACTTACTTCATGTGCAGCGCCTCCACCTCATCAGGATCTGTGCTTCCGCAGGGAGATGGTCCTGGTGAGGAACTCCTTCTTGGTGCCATCCACTGTTGAGTAATCTCACACTCACACAGTGGGGTTCTTTTTCTCAAGGACATCTTTATTGAATACAGGGATGTAGCAGACTGCCCCATGCAGCTGCCGGCTCTAGCCGCACATCTCTCCGTGATGTCCCTTTGCCAGGTACGCCCTCCCGTATTGAAGTGGGATTCCCTCTTCTCCTAGAGAGATCACCACTGTGCCAGGTCCCTGGACACAGTGTGGCGTAGACAAACTTAATTGATCACTCTGCTACCGCTAGTTACTGCACTAGGGTCACAAAAGTGGTTCTTCCTCTTGGTACCTTCTGGTTACCATTTCTCCACCAACAACAACACTAACTGTCAGTGTTGTGCCCTTTATACTCCAGGGGGCAGGCGCATCTCTGAGGTCACTATCCAGGGACTCAGAGCATACAGCCACTCCCTTCCTTACACAGGGCACCACACTAGGGTGTGAGGGAAAACCTCCATAACTACTGCTGGCAGGCCTGTATTTACCAGGACTTACTGCCAACAGGGAAGATGTATGCAGTCATTATTATGCATGGCTACATACTCCCCCTGGTTGATACCCACCGACCCGGCTGGGACCTAAATTTGGTGTACCTTGAGCCAGGAAACACTGCAAAAGAACACACAAATAACATAGCAAACATCATCACATGAACATAATAATGTAAGCCTAGTACACTCACTGACCAGCAGGGAGCGCTAAAGAAAACAACAGACCACTCTATTGGATACTCAATAATAATGCCGAGGATCTGGCTTTTTCACCTCTCGCCCCGCGGCATCATGTACAGTCACGCTGTATTCTCTGGGTACTCCTCGCTCATTGCAGTATACTACCTTATGCATATATACACTGCGCCCTATCTTCCATACCCTCATCAGTTGAGCTACCCTCTGCTCAGCCTGTATCCCTTTTATGGCTCCCCCTCTCTCCACGATATAATACTGTATATCAGTTTTGAGCCATCTCTCCCTATTCTCCTCTATCTCTCGCATTAGAGGTTCCGGGACGTAAGGGTAATCAAGCCCATGGGACTTCCTATACTTCGCCGCAATAGCCTGTTCAGCTCGACACAACCTGGTCAAGCCACCTTGCCCAGCCACCCCGGGCAACACCCATGACAGGGGCTCATCCGTTTCTACCGGATCATCCAACCCTGCGGACCCCTTAGGAATAACAAGGCCTGCCTGGATCCGATCCCACCTTACCCTTAGGGCCCTAAGGTATGACTCGTCGTCAAAATCACCGGCAGCCCACCAGTGATCAACCACCCCCTCCCTCTCTAAAATAAAGCGGGTACGGTCAAACCATGGTACATACCCCTCGTACAATGGGGCCCACCACCTAGTCTCCTTCCGTTCCTCGGAGCTAGGGTCTGTACTTTCTTCTATGGACTCCTCATCAGGCCCACCAGAAGACACCCCAGATGTACCCTCAGATCTCTCATTAACCCTTTTATACTGAGAGGTGTTTCGTACGGTGATACTAAGCCCACTAGGGCAATCGCTAGATACCGACACTTGCCTAGACATACTCCCTCCTCCCTCCGACCCATCATCCGACGTACCCAAGTCCAGGCTTCCAGTCCGATCATTGGAAGGACCCCGTGACTCCCCGGACAACCCTAAGCTGGAACTGGACCCAAATAAAATAGTGACGGGTACAGGGGCTTTAATTAGGGCCTTGGGGCTAACCTTGGGTGTGGACGGGGTTTGGGGACGGGACCGAACAGTAGGTACTGACAGGGTTTCGACCTGCTCTCCAGCGATACCTGTCTTAACGTCGCCACAAAGTCCATTCTTGTCTCCTTCAGCGGGGCCTTTGGTTCTGCACTTCGAGCGCCCGTTCCCCCGGATAGTAGGGGATCGTTTTCCGCTGCTGGACCGCAGAGGCGCCACCATCTCCCACTCGGTGCCGCTCTGATCCTCCGGAACCACTTCCGCACACGCACGTGCTGCGACGCCATCTTGGGATGGATCCCCAATCGAGATCTCTTCTTCCACCATGACATCCGGCAACGCCCGTCTGCTGCGCGATCCAGTCTGGCTCTGGACTCGCTCCTCCGGCTCTTCCTCCCCTCGGTTCTGCAACAGGCACGGTGTCTTAGTACCGCGCAGGGTCGGGGTTGATCGACCCGCATCCGATCCACTAGTCACCACGGCAGTGGGACTCCGGCGATCGGGTGGTCGCGGTACGGGAGACTCTCGACTCCGCGTCTCCACACCACGAGGAAGTTCGTCTCTCCATGGCGTACCAATGGTATGACAATCTCGTCTGATGACTGTCTTACTCGCCAGCCTTGCACATTCCTCGTCCGAGGATTCCACTTGGCAATTCGGCCGAGGCATCCCAGTAGGAGACCGGCGATGGGCTCCTCGATGATCACCTCTCCGATGACTGGATTTCTCCGTCGGAAGCACCAATGCTGGCTCCGACTCTGCGGGACTGGCACTCTTGTTCCAGAGAGCTCCCGGCTGTTCTTCTATTGTAATCGGGACATTCCCGGCCACTCCCACAGCTTGCACCGGTACGAATGTGGTCATTGGCCACATGTACTGCAGTCCGCAGTGGGGGCATCGGGCCTGGCTGCCCACGGCTCCGCCCGGCAGTCTGCACTGCAGGCAAAGACACGCCACAGTCTCCACACCCTCCACACGGATTATCAGGAAGCCTCCTGGAGCCGAATAAGGGTGAGTAGAAATCACAGGACCTTGGTCCACTTTGTCAGCAGCTTCAGCCATCTTTACCAGCGGAGGCACTCGTCTCAGAGGTCTATACTGATCAATGGCTCTTCGCAACTGAAAGGCATGGGCTGATATAGCAACCCTTCCTCCCATTTTCTCTGTCGACATCCGGTGTAACCGCAAACCACTCCCCCTGGTTGAAACTAGGGGGATGTCTCGTAGATTTGTAGGCTGACCCAGCACAGGTGCGGAGTGAGTCATAGTCCATGAGGGCGCGGCTCCAGCTTTCGCGCCAAACTTCTCAGCGGGGTGGAGTTTTCTGGTTGGCGCCAATCCTGGCCAACATTTAGCAGACTGCAAAGTTGCAAGACTTTCTGCAGCATGCCCACGCGGCGTCCCGGGAACGCGGGACCCGCCATCTTGGTAAGCATTGTCCTTTCTTTCATTGAAGGCAGCGTCTGGCTGTTTGTTAATTGAGGTATAACAAAGTCCATTTCGTTCCTCCCATCGAAGCACACTGTCCTGCTCATTATTCTCAGGGGTATCATCCCGAGAACAAAAACACGACAAACACGGCGCAGCCACGGCTTTCACGCCATTCCATAACAAACTCACAAAAGTCTCTTCTGTAGCTTGTTCTTCGTCTGACCGCAATCCTGGACCTTCTGCTCTATGCAGATCCTCCATTCTCGTGGTTCTCTCTCTCCGCCATCCTGGACCTTCTGTTCTGTACAGATCCTCCATTCTGACGGTTCGCTCACCCTGCCATCCTGGACCTTCTGTTCTGTACAGATCCTCCATTCCGACAGGTCTCTCGTGATCGTTGAACACCGATTTTCTGTACGTGGAGCTCCGCTCTGCGGGGCAGCTACCACATCTGTACAATAAACATGCCTTGTGCACCACCTTGTGTACCTAACGTAGATCTGACTCGTGTTTGCACTACCTCAGGCTAGGCTCACTCTTTCTGTGTCTACTGTAACACGTTCCTCCAGTCTGTGCTCCTTGGTAAGTGATCTGGAATGGAGACTAGAGTACTCTGGCTCTTCCATGCAGTACTTTGGGCGTCGACCTACTTTTGGCTAGCCTAGTGCGGACCCGTCCAGAATTCCTGCTCTCAGTTACCAGTTTATCCCTTAGGCGTCCCCCGCTAGCGCTACCTCAAGGCGACTAGAACAGCAATAGCCCCCGGCTCCAGACTCACTAACCCTTACGGATCCCAAGGCGTCTTTGCGGCATGCAGCTCCAGCATCTCCCTGACTACCCCTGGCTCCGTCCCACGCAGCACAAAGTGGCAGCAGACACTTCTCTCTTTCCTAATGTGTGCCTAGCAAAAGCCTGTCCTGTTGACAGGTCTCTCAGCAGCGCCTCCAATTGTAACGGATGTTCCCTCTGGCCTGACCCACCCAATCTCATATTGGCCCGTGTAGTCTAACCAGTCCCCCATTACAAGGCGTGTGTGGTGGTGCACCTGCAAGTAACAGGACTCTTGAGTCTCCCGCTTGGTGTTATTAGGGGATGTCATCAGGACAGGTAGCTGAGGTAGTGGGTACGAGTCCAACTTACTTCATGTGCAGCGCCTCCACCTCATCAGGATCTGTGCTTCCGCAGGGAGATGGTCCTGGTGAGGAACTCCTTCTTGGTGCCATCCACTGTTGAGTAATCTCACACTCACACAGTGGGGTTCTTTTTCTCAAGGACATCTTTATTGAATACAGGGATGTAGCAGACTGCCCCATGCAGCTGCCGGCTCTAGCCGCACATCTCTCCGTGATGTCCCTTTGCCAGGTACGCCCTCCCGTATTGAAGTGGGATTCCCTCTTCTCCTAGAGAGATCACCACTGTGCCAGGTCCCTGGACACAGTGTGGCGTAGACAAACTTAATTGATCACTCTGCTACCGCTAGTTACTGCACTAGGGTCACAAAAGTGGTTCTTCCTCTTGGTACCTTCTGGTTACCATTTCTCCACCAACAACAACTGTCAGTGTTGTGCCCTTTATACTCCAGGGGGCAGGCGCATCTCTGAGGTCACTATCCAGGGACTCAGAGCATACAGCCACTCCCTTCCTTACACAGGGCACCACACTAGGGTGTGAGGGAAAACCTCCATAACTACTGCTGGCAGGCCTGTATTTACCAGGACTTACTGCCAACAGGGAAGATGTATGCAGTCATTAGTATGCATGGCTACATAAACATAAATCGATACAATTTAGCATCAATTGGAATAACATCTTGGTGGATATTTGGTTAAACCATCCTGTTCACAAGGGAGACCAACCCACATATCAGCACATAATTTACACCGACATAAACCTAAAAAAACAAGCAGGACATCAATCGCAAAACACTGAGCGTGACACAAGAAATGATGTTAGAAAATATACATTAATAGTGCATAAAGAAATATACACGAAAAATATATATGGATGTTGTTGAAAAAATGAAAAAACAACAAAAGGGAACAAAAAGAAAATCAGAGAAACAGATCCGATAATGACGTACTACTTCCGAGGAAAAGGAAATGAAAATACTATACAGGCGCTACATACAGTTTAATTGGAAAAATACCTGGGCGCTATCTCTATCCGTAGTATGCAGTGGGTCTATAAATGACTAGAAAAAAGTAAGAAGGGTGTAATACAGCCTTCCGGTATTGCGTAATTGTCTTGTGATGTCCTCGTGTGACTCGGAACCCCAACAGGATCTATCCAGGACCCTTAATGGTAATAGAACACAAGTAGAAATGGGGGAGCACAGTATGAGGGAAGGTAGGTTGAAGGTGTATTTTCTTTCACTGAAGATCAATGTGGTGTGAAACACCTCTATTGAGCCTTCAGTCTATGATGTAGACTCCTGGGGTGGTAGACGCACACGAAATAAAGTGTGTAAGTGGATGAGAGAATAAATGAATTACTCACACGGCCTTGTGTGAGTTCTATCACATCAAGGTTTCTTTGACTGCTGGATCTCCCTTTGGAATACAGATTCTTCTTCCTGTCTTCGTTCCTCGCTGTCTCTTGGATGTTCTTCGTTGGATAAGTGGCTCCTTCACGATGATTTGTCTCTCATAGGAATGAAAAGGCAGTTAGATGCACATATGCGAATGTTTAACTGGGATACAAGGGGAGACTGTGAGGCAAAATATTATCGCAAGTTAGTGCTGTTAATAATAATGTCTCACTCACACGGCCTAATGTGAGTGTTCTCCTATAGCGGTGTCTTGTTATCACTCTGGTCAAGGATTGACAAAGTCTTCAGATGGAGGAGTCTGTGGCCATCTTGCAACAAATTGCAGATGAGTACAGAAAGTATATCAAGGGGTCACCTGGTAATTTAGGTGAGGGAAGGGATGCAGAAAGATGAATAAAACCAAATACTCACACGGGCCAGTGTGAGTACACACTTGTAGAAGTTTCTTTATGTTTCTGGTTCCTGTGGTGGAAACCTCCTATGTGCTGGTGTGAGGGGTATATAGACTAGGGGACACAGGTCTAAGGAAGGTATACACTTTAAGGGAGGATAAGCAATAAAACAAAGACAATGGTATACAAAGGAAAATAAATTAAAGCTAAAAACAAAGAAGCAACTGTTGCTTCTAAAAGAAATGCAAACAGCAAGGGGAGTCATTAGGTGGTAAGTGGTAAAAGATCCCTTGTCTCCGCGTCCGGATTGAGAGATACCACGTCACCTCTGTCTCCTCTGTGATGGCAGCAGACTGTCTTGGATGCAGAGCTACGCGTTTCGCCCTATGCAGGGCTTCCTCAGGCTCGTTTGGTGTCGAATGGCTGAGTGCTAGCCGTTTCATGTCGCCTCTGACCAATCACTCTCCTACTCCAGTCAAAAAACTCATCTCGGCGCGACGGAGCGCCGCCATCTTAATTGATGCGCTCGCATCCTGCAGGGAGTTTCATACGCATCTCGCGTGATGTCTGTAAGTAACGCCCTCCTGATTCAGAGCGTGTGTTTTCTCCAATAATTCGCGCATGCGCCTTGCGCTAGTGTCCTGACGGATGACGCTTGGTATCCCATAGTCTTTAGTGCGTTGTTATGGATACTGGTTTTCACGCATCAATGCATGAAAGAGTCCATTCTGAGGTATATACAGACGTGGATTCTATGGGAATATGAGCCCATGGTGTGTGTATAAGGGAATATGGATACCCTCAATGATAATAAAAAATGCCCTGTGAAGTGTCAATTAATACTTTGTGGGGTGACCTGAAAAGTGTAACCCTAATTCCTCACTAGAATTTTATATAACGTATATGGGGAGAGAAATTATGTTTGATAACCTATTGCTGATATATCAAATGTCTAATGGCATGGTTAATTAAAAAGTGTATAATGATAATGCTAAGAGTGATGCTCGAAAGAATGATGCTAAAATTTCGCCTAGTATAAAAATAATGAAAAAATGTTTCAGACATGTCTCATAGTCTTAATGTCCGTGAATTGAAATGAGCACTTTGAGCCTCGATAGGTATATCTATGAAGAAAGGACGGATACAAATTTAGTGAATACATTGAAGTGGCACTTAAATTAAAATCTGTAGTTAATCTACGAATTAATAGTTTGATGACCTCCAAATAGGTAATAAAATGAGTCTTCATATAAGGAAAAGTAGAGGTGCAGAAGGGCTACATAAAAGCCCCCAGGTCTATGTCTATATTAAGACCTCTGGGGGTTAGTGTCTTCAATTTATAAATCCAATACGTTTCTCGTTGGCACAGCTTACGTAACCTATCTCCACCTCTCCAGTGGTTATCCACTCTCTATTCCTTTATAGGTCAAGACTCCTGGGTTGCCTTCGTGAAACAGGCTAAAATGTTTAGAAACGCTATGTGTCATAATCTGTTTTCTTATGTTTCCCATGTGTTCCAGTACGCGGACCCTCAAAGGTCTTGAGGTGCGGCCCACGTACTGGAGTCCACATGGGCATGACAGTAAATACACGATATGGTCTGTGCGACAGTTTAGAGTCTGTTTGATTTTGAAAGTCTCTTTTGTTACATTGGAGGTGAACTCCGTTTCCCCCCCCCCCCCTTGATACCTGCTTACATGCCTTACAGCCGAAGCACCCAAAGAAGCCTATTGGTGGAGGCAACCAACTCTGAGTCTTAGGTGCTTCTTCTTTTCTGAAGATGCTAGGGGCCAGTTTAGATTTTATGCATGGCGCTTTTCTAAAAATCACTCTCGGAACATTGGGAATGTGATCTTTAAGAACCGGATCTGTCTGTAAAACATGCCAATGTCGTTTGATAATTTGTTGTATTTTTGTGGCATCTGAATTGTAGGTAGTGATAAAAGGCGTTTTAAAATCGACATTCCTATCCTTCGCTTTTATTGTTAATAGGTCACTGCGTGGAAGTGCATTTGTTTTATCCACATCTGATTTTATTAATTCGGGTTGGTATCCTCTATCTAAAAACCTCCCTTTTAATGTGTGTGCTTGATCTCTGAATACACTAGCATCCGTGCAGTTCCTTTTCACTCTCCGGAATTGGCCATACGGTATGTTATGGAGCCACTTCGGATGGTGACAGCTGGATGTCATTAAAAAATTATTAGCATCCGTTGGTTTAAAAAACGTTTTGGTTTTAATTTCTGAGTTCTCTATATTGATTGTTAGATCCAAGAAATTAATGTTCACTGGGCTGTGTTCAGATGTGAACTCTAAATTGACATTGTTGTCATTAATGTGTTTAAAAAAATGTATTAGTTCGGTCTCCCCCCCCTTCCATATTAAAAGTACGTCATCTATATACCTGTGCCAGGAGACCAGGTTTGCGCTAAAAGAGTGAGTGGACCAAATATTGGCTTCTTCCCAGTCTGCTAAAAAAATATTTGCATAACTGGGCGCAAACCTGGTCCCCATTGCAGTTCCGCACATTTGGAGGTAGAAAACACCATTAAACCAAAAGGCATTGTGTGTTAAAATAAAATTGATACTGTCGATTATAAAATTACGTTGTTCGTCTAAAATCAGGATGTCCTTTGTCATGATCCTTTCAACTGCCTTGAGGCCACCCCTGTGTTGGATGCTTGTGTATAATGATTTTACATCGCAGGTAGCTAATATAAAATCATCTTGCCATTGTACATCCGATAGCAAATTTATGACCTGTGTTGTGTCCTTGAGATATGATCTCCCCCTTATTGCATACTTTTGTAGAAAATGATCCAAGTACTCCGAAAGGTATATATAAGCACATCATTTACACAGACAAAAACCTAAAAAAACAAGCATGAATGACATCAATCGCAAAACACTGAGCGTGACACAAGAAATGATGTTAGAAAATATACATTAATAGTGCATAAAGAAATATACATCTTATATACTATATTTGTGAAAGCACTGTATGCCTGTCTGCGTGGCCTCTGTCCTTAGGGGAAATCTCATTGGTCCCTTGGCCCGCCCGCCCCCGCACATCTCTCATTGGCCTGAGGCGGAGTGACGGGCCAAAGGGGACACACACACACACACACACTCTGTTGCTTGGCCTCACTCTCCCCCGTCGACCGCACTCACCTTCCCCCCCCGCCCCTCTCCCGTTGCCCCTCACTCTCTCCCCCACCTCCCCCAAACCCGCACGCTCCGCAACATCCCCAGCCGCACTATCACGTGCGCTCCCAGACGAGGGGAAGCGCGGGCTGGGCCTCCTGCACTCCCCCGGCCTCCTGCACGCACTATCACGTGCGCTCCCGGACGGAGGGGAAGAGCGGGCCGGGCCTCCTGCACTCCCCCGGCCTCCTGCACACACTATCACGTGCGCTCCCGGACGGAGGGGAAGCGCGGGCCGGGCCTCCTGCACTCACCCTCACGTGGCGCGGGTCTCCTGCCCCAGCCTGCCACTCTTGCCCCCCCCCGCCAGCTTCCGAACCCACCTTCTGCCCCAGCCTGATGCCACGGGGATATCCGTGCCAGGAGGGGAACCGTCTGCCGCCAGGAAACACCACCCGGTCAAGGTAAGTCACCCACCGTCTCCCACCCACGCACTGTCACCCAGTTACCCACCGTCTCCCACCCACCCACTGTCACCCAGTCAAAGTCACCCACCCAGTCAACCACTTTTCCCCAGTCACCCACTTTCCCCCAGTCACCCACTTTCCCCCACTCACCCACCCACTCACCCACCCACTCAGTCACCCACTTTCCCCCACTCACCCACCCACTCAGTCACCCACCCACCCACCCAGCGACCCAAAGTCACCCACCCACCCAGCGACCCAAAGTCACCCACCGACCCAAAGTCACCCACCCACCCAGCGACCCAAAGTCACCAACCCACCCAGCGACCCAAAGTCAAACCGACCCAAAGTCACCCACCCACTCAGTCACCGACCCACCCACCCACTCAGTCACCGACCCACCCACCCACTCAGTCACCCATCCACCCACACACTCAGTCAACTGAGTCACCCACCTAGCTGTCAAGGGGGGGGGGGAAGCCCAACCCTGTCGCCCGCCCCCCCCAAAATTACATCCCGGGCAACGCCGGGTATATCAGCTAGTGAAAAATGTATATGGATGTTGTTGAAAAAATGAAAAAACAACAAAAGGGAACAAAAAGAAAATCAGAGAAACAGATCCGATAATGACGTACTACTTCCAAGGAAAAGGAAAAGAAAATATTATACAGGTGCTATTCATACAGTCAATGGACTGTGCGGCTATACAATTAGAAGATTTAAAATCTGCTCATAAGAGAATATAGAATGAAATGACATCAAACAAATATATTATTATTAATGAATTACATATATTAGATATATTAGATGATATGGTATAACTGAACAGCTCAAAGATTACA
Source organism: Ascaphus truei (assembly GCF_040206685.1). NCBI lineage: Eukaryota > Metazoa > Chordata > Amphibia > Anura > Ascaphidae > Ascaphus > Ascaphus truei. The sequence continues at coordinate 36,323,061 of NC_134490.1, forward strand.
CGCAGAAATCAGAGTAAATGTAAAGTAAACATTTAAATGTAATATGAAATAAGATATGGGTAAGGAACAAATGCAGTATAACATGAGAAAGTACCCAAATGGAAAATAAAGATGGATTATAAAAAATATTTCAAATCCCAATGTGTATTCAATATACTGCATTTGTTCTTTACCCATATCTTATTTCATATTACATTTAAATGTTTACTTTACATTTATTCTGATTTCTGTGTGTAATCTTTGAGCTGTTCATTTATACCATATAATTTTTCATGTTAGTCTGTTTTTTGTTTTTTAGTATGTGATCCAATAAAACTTTTTTATTTTTTCTACTTCTGGTGAGTTGATTGGTGCTATTCGGTTCTCGCTGTTCTACCAATTTGTTTTTTCAAGTCCGCTGTCTCAACATTGGAGTGACGCACTTCCGTAGCACAGGTTCCGGCCATTCGCCTAGCATCACGGGACAACGCCGACAGAAGACAAGCACCTCCACGTCGTCAGCCTGGAACCTTCCCGGACGGTCTGAGGCTTCGGTTATCGCCACAGCTTCAGCAGGCGGGATCACAAGGGCTACATCTACAAGGATTCAGGTATCTACATTTATACCTCTGGACATTATGGGATGCAGAAGTTAGGACGGAGAACTATATGCCAATTAAGTCACATGGGGCACGGTTCAAGGCTGGCTCCAGTCTCTCTGGCAACTCTCTTAAATTGTCCATCTTTTCCTTCCAGTTTATATCCTCACAACCATTATACATGCGATATCTATTGGCCTTTGATTTCATACCTGTATTGCTACGGATTCAGAACCACTTCGGACTTTCTATACATTTTATATTTCTTGCATTTGAGTCTCTTAGATATTTTCTTAGAGTCGCTATACAGGCATACCCCGCATTAACGTACGCAATGGGACCGGAGCATGTATGTAAAGCGAAAATGTACTTAAAGTGAAGCACTACCTTTTTCCCATTTATCGATGCATGTACTGTACTGCAATCGTTATATACGTGCATAACTGATGTAAATAACGCATGTGTAACAGGCTCTATGGTCTCACCGCTTGCGCACAGCTTCGGTACAGGTAGGGAGCCGGTATTCCTGTTCAGGCCATACTAACAGGCGCATGCGTGAGCTGCCGTTTGCCTATTGGGTGATATGTACTTACTCGCGAGTGTACTTAAAGTGAGTGTCCTTAAAGCGGGGTATGCCTGTACTGCTATTTTTGGAGCTGGGAGTAGTTACCTACATAAGCACCAGATGTTGGGCCACTTCTGCCAGTGGGGCCATGGACTGGTGGCTCTGCTCACATTGTAAGGTAAAATTGTTAGAGTGGGGGGTGGGAATTGAGAGGGAGGAGGAAGGGACAGTGCCCCGACAAAAAAATGTGTGCCCATCTATGAGCGCCTCTTGAAATATGGGGAGCGCAGTATTCCAGCTGAAAAAGGAGACACTCATAACAATATGGTTCTACATCAGGGGTTTTAAACTCCGTCCTCAAGGGCCACACACAGGCCAGCTTTTCCTGCTTCAGTACAGGTGAGAGACACTTGTGGTGAAGCAGGGATATCCATAAAACCTGGCCTGTTGGTGGCCCTTTGAGGACTGAGTTTGAGACCACTGTTCTAGAATCACTCTATGAGTGAACATTGAATGGTAACACACTTGCATGGCCCCCAAGAGTTAAAGGCACCTCTCAAACAATGTGATCAGGGCTAAGATGGACTTTTACTGGAAAGAACTTGGGAAAATCTTCCACTGGGGTCACTTGTGCGTAAGGACGTCACAGTAATATGAGAATATATGCTGTGCCATTTTAAGGCAGGGGTGCTCAACTCCAGTCCTCAAGACCCCCCCCCCCCCCCAGTCAGGTTTTAAGTATATCCCAGCTTCAGCACAGGTGGCTCAATCAGATGCTTAGTCTTTAAGCCTCTGAGCCAACTGTGTTGAAGCTTGAATATCCTAACAAAATGACATGTTGGCAGGATCTTGAGGACTGGAGTTGAGCACCCCTTGTGACGGTTAAGGGGTACCCAGGCCATTAAATAAAGGTATTTGGCCTGGCTGGGTGCCCCATAGCCATATTGGGGAATTGTGATTGTCAGCTCTTCAACCCAAATCATGGCATGTAACTGCATTTGTAATAAAGGTGTATGTGTATTTTTACTTTTTCCAGGACTGCCAACCAGCGGAGATGTGCAGGGCGTGAGTTTCAGGGATGTTTTTACGGTAAAATGTTGTCAGGGTGTATTTGGGTAGAAGGGGCCAGTGTTGCGCGTTACCCTGAAACATGTACTCAAGAATCCCCCCAGATTCCTGAGGACATGAGGAACACAGACCACCAGATACAATCCTCCCTAGAAAGCAGTTGCAGCTCACAGCCAAATCTCCCTGCTTCAGCACAGACCAGCTCACTGCCAAATCTCCCTGCTTCAGCACAGACCAGTAAGACTGGGCAGGGAATTGGATTACATTCAAAGGTCCCCGGTATATGCCCCCCCAAAAAACAGAACCAGGGGGGGGGGGGGGGTGTCAGTGTATCATATGGCAAGGTTTCTCTGTATAAGTGGAAAAGAAAATGGTTTTAAAAGTACCCAAGGTTTATATTTTTATTAAAGTAAGCTTCAAAGGCAATCCAGGATATGGAGGTGTTAACCATTTTGTTAGCCAGGGGGGGAGAGGAAGAGAATTTCAATAAGCCCTGGCCAGCTTCAAAGGCGATCCAGGATATGGAGGTGTTAAACCTTTTGTTAGCAAGGAGGGGGATAGGAAGAGCATTTCAAAACCACCCTGGCAAATGGCTGCTCTGCCCAGATTGAGTGGCACCAGGTAGAGGGGACGGGCCTCATATGCTAAACGGCCAAGGTGCAAAGTTGGCACATGCCCAGAGCAGACTGAGAACCCCCTCTGCCAGGTTTGCAAAGTAGTGGCAACTCTGTGATAGGGGGAAGGAATTATTCCCACGGAGTAGATTGGCTGCATGGGTTAAGTCTAGGCCTGTTTAGTGCATAAAAAAACCCTGCAGCCCATCGGGAAGCAGATCCATCATGTAACAAGATTTGTCATGCAGTGAACGATCCATCCTGTCACCAGACTAAACAGCGTAACTAGTAGGTTTATTTTTCGTTGTAATTGTAAAGCAAGCTGTGCATGTTCATTCTGTAAATAAATAAAATAAATTGTAATCTCTTGCTTTGCTCAATCAAAGGATCCGGATATTTTGGTGTTAAAAGCGCTGGTCTCCCGTGACACCTCTGTTTTTAAGGCATGGGCTAACTGTGCTGTAGCCCAGGGTCCTGGCCTTTCAGAGGCTTCACAAATACTAAGGCCAAAATGTCATTTTAAATTCATAGTTCTAACTCAACACAGTAAACATTACTTAATTGTTTTTTTTATTTTTTATTATTATTTATTACAACAGTATATTGCTTTTAATTTTACATAGCCTTTTTTATTAAACATTTTTATTCAAAGATAGTGCGTCTAATAATTTTTTTATGGAATAGGTAGTTTAATTGATTTGTCGGAAATGAACACACAACAACAAAGTATTGCAGTGTGAAAAACTGGAATCAGCGTTTCCGAACACAGAAATTGCTTTACGAATTTTCCTATCAATGACGGCCACAAACTGCGAAGGCCAAAGATCTTTTTCAAGGTTGAAACTTGGTAAGAGCGATCCCCGCAGGCGCTGCCTCAACCGGGACTGAACGCTCTTTCCCCGATGACAATCGAATCAGATAAACGTCATGAAATCACATTTGCTTTAGTCATTTTTGACTTTGGAAAAAAACAGAAAAAACACAGACCCGTGTAGATAAATGAGATGTTTGTGTCTGTAGTAATATTGGCAGAATTTCAATAAAAGTTTAGAACGTTGTTCAATAAAAACATACGGTGCTTTAGTGCAGGGGGCACGGCGCTTACAGAGGTCCCACACTCTCACGGGGGAGCGCGCGAGGCCTCTGTAAATTAACTTACCTTGGCTTACCCTACCTTGAGGAGGGGGGGGAGAGGGGCACGAGCAGGCGGGGATAGCCTGCAAGGGGGCGCAGGGAGAAAAGTTTGCGCACCCCTGCTCTAGTGTGAGGTCAACCTGGCTATCTGTGGTCTACACTAGATGGCGCTCTGCTTCAGCTGAAGTAGCTGTAAACACATTAGATAGCACTCTGCTTCAGCTGGAGTACCCTAAAACCCCCTAGTCTAAAGCTCCAACACTAAAGCCCCTACTGTAAGCCCTTACCCTAAAAATCCCTACCCTCACCACATGATTCAAATAGAATAAAGTATGAATTATTATTTAGCTCACAATATTGTTTTAATATTGTAGTTTCATGTTTATATAGGTTCAATGAATATATTTTGTTGTAATATTGTAGTTCACTAGTGTAATAATTTTGGTATAATATTGGTTATAGTTTCCTGGTAGACCTCACACTATAGTATCACCAAACATAACTGTATTTAAATGTGACTTGTGGGTTGGGCCCCCAATTTACACTTTGCCCAGGGCCCCAAAACTTCTTAAAGCGGCTCTGAATATGTAGGGTGACCAGATTTTGAAAATAAAAAACTGGGACACATAAAAAAAATTATTAATACAAGTGACATTACTAAAAAAATGAATATTATAATGATATTTCCTGATCACCCTGGCAGTGGGCACCTTTGGGTTAATCCCTTCTCACTCTAGGTAGGACAGGAAATAGACTTTTGCAGGTAGGCCATATAAGGCCCCTCCCTCTACCTGCACCTTAGTCTTTTTCCTGTCCTCACAGCTAGGAGTAGGATTTTTTATTTTGTAAAGGGACTCACCTACTGCACCTTGTGCAGATATCCAGGGACCTCAGCCTCTCTGCCCTGAAGCTCCGGTCGACGCGCCCATGCGGTGGCAAGACGGAGACCCCTAAGAGTCGGGGGAGCCCCAGGAACCCAGTACAACCGTGGGGTGGGGAGCAGCTGCAGCCGCGGGCGTGGAAGCTTACATGCAAGGAAGCCCCAGTACCAAACGGAAGGTAAAGAAATGGTGCGCAGAGGGGGAGCATAGCAGCTGCAGCTGAGAGCCCGTGGAGGCCTAGACTCACCGCATTAGCGTCTGGTACGCCGCGGTAAAAGGAACCCCAGGAGCCCGCTACATCGCGGAGGGGGGAACAGCAATAGCTGCGAGCCGGAAGAAAGGCTCAAATTGACCGCGCTAGCGTCGGGAACGCTGCGGTAGAGGGAACAGTGCACGCGACCGCACGGGAGCGCGCGCGTCACGTTCCGGCCGGCAGATGCGTGCACAGACACGCGAGCCGTGCACGAGCACTTGATGACGTCACAGAAGCGACGGACACACTGTGTGCATGTGTGAGTGAGAGACTGCAGCATGGAACACTCAGCAGTGAGAAGCCAAGTGCTGGAAATGGATTCGAAAATGGAGACACCTAAAAGTTCAGTTCCCAAGACTAGGTGAGTCCTTAGTTTTTAGTTCTACATGGGAAAGAGAGATGGTCTATATACATTAGGGTGTATGTTTAGTATTTATTTTGTTTTTATAAAATAGTTCGGCGGTTACCCTCCCAGAAGCAGAATCTTCAAAGGGGACGGGGGAATCCCTGCAACATAAAAGAAAGGTTGCTAAGAAAACTAAATGGTGTCAGCTTGCGAGAAACCAGCCCTAATAGGGAAGAAATTATGTGAAGATTGTCTTAAGGCAGCTGCAGGGGATTCCAACGAACAGATGAGCACTTTCTTTGTATTGATGAAGGAGGCTGTTAAACAGAGTGTTGATGCGGCAGTTCAGCAATCAGTTAACCCTGTGCAAAAAGATCTAGATCTCAAACTAGTCTGTATAAGGGGAAAGGTTTTTCATCAGATGAGTCTGACATTGATTGTTTTCAAGTATCAGAGGGTGAAATGGATTCATCAGATCAAGATATTCAGGAAGAGGAATCTGAATTTGATGTAGAAATGGTGGATCCACTCATCAAAGCCATGAGACAGGCATTGGAACCTGAAGATACTGAGGAGTTAACCCACAAGAAGGATAAACTTTTTGGGGCGAGACAAAGAAAAGGTAGAGTCTTTCCTATCCATCAAGTAATTAAAGACCTCATTCAGGTGGAGTTGGCGCGACCAGACGCCAGAGTATTTACGCCTAAAAGGTTTGGGAAGATGTATCCATTCCCACAAGAGGAGGTAAAATTTTGGGATGTCAGCCCAAAGGGGATACTGCTATTTCCAGAATAGTAAAAAAGACCACAATCCCAATAGAGGAAGCTGCGTCATTTAAGGACGCTATGGATAGGAAGATTACGTGTTGAAGAAAGCATACGTTACAGCAGGAACATCCTACAAACCAGCCATAGCAACTACGTCAGCAGCAAGGGCTATGCGAGTCTGGATTGCCAACATTGAAGAGGCAATAGACAAGGGTGTAAAAAGAAGTGCTATTCTTAAAGCACTGTCCGAAGTAAAGTGGGCAACAAACTACATAGCGGAGGCCTCATTGGATGCGGTAAAATTAGCAGCTAAATCTATGGCGCTAGCGGTATCAGCAAGAAGGGCTTTATGGCTCAGACAGTGGATGGCTGACACAGCATCAAAGAACAGCTTATGTGGACTACCATTTCAAGGTGAATTCCTCTTCGGCAACAAACTGGATGCGATAATAACAAAAGCATCAGGCGGTAAGAGCACTTTTTTACCTCAGGAAAACAAGGCCAGAAGATTCGGTTTCCAACAGGCTAATAGAAACCAGTATAAGAAAGCAAAGGCATGTAGACCTGGCAGGTCATCTCCAAGACAAAAAACATGGAGGGGCGGCCAGGACCGGCTTTTTTGTGGTGCCAGAGGAAGAGGATCATTCACAAAGAACAAGTCCACATGAAGGTCAGAGGGCCCAGTAGTTGCCAGTAGGAGGGCGACTGAAGCAGTTTTCTGCAACATGGGCCCAAACAATACCGGACAATTGGGTATTAGAGACCATTCGTCAGGGGTACAGTATAGAATTCAGAGAGATGCCAGGGAGAAATATGGGACTAATAACATGGATACAGTCCAAGGAAAAAAGAAGGCAGATGAATTCGGCTTTAAAGAAGTTATTACAAGCAGAAGTAATAAAGAAGGTACCTCAGGAAGACAGAGGAAGTGGAATTTATTCCAGAATATTTCTAGTAAAGAAACCTACAGGGGATTACAGAGCAATCCTAGACCTAAGAAAGGTAAATTTAGTCTTGGGAATAAGAAAATTCAAGATGGTGTCATTGAACCAGATTATTCAAGAAGTACAACCTGGAGACTGGATGGTGCCGATAGACTTAAAAGACGCTTATCTACATGTGCCCATAGCAAAGGGACACCAAAGATTTCTAAGGTTTGCAGTAAATCAAGATCATTATCAGTACACAGCACTGCCATTTGGTCTGGCGACTTCCCCAAGGACGTTTACAAAGGTGCTAGCCCCTCTAGTGGCAGAAATGAGAGAAAGAGGGGTAGAAATATACCCATACCTGGACGACATCCTGGTAAAATCAAAAAGTCTGGAGAAACTACAACAAGACCAGAAGATGGTAATAACCTTCCTGGAACAGCACGGTTGATTAATAAACAGAGACAAGAGTCATCTCGTGCCCACTCAGCTGTTAAGATTTCTGGGGATAGAATTCGATACAGCAAAAGGAGAAGTGAGACTACCAGACGCAAAGAGGCAAGACATAGCCATGCAAACAAAGAAGCTCAGGAAAGCTGCCAGGACTTCAGCAGAATAATGCATGAAGCTCCTAGGGAAATTTGCTGCAACATAAAGCGTCACAAAATGGGCAGCACTACATATGAGACCATTACAAAACAATTTTTTGCAACAATGGAACGGGAATCACAAGGACACAAGACAAAGAATCTTGTTGCACCCACACACAAAACAGGAATTAAAGTGGTGGGAAGATACCCGAAACCTGGAAAAAGGACAAACACTACAACCAGTGCAGTGGGTAAGAATTACAACGGATGCGAGCAACGCAGGTTGGGGTGCCCAAATGGGAGAAACATTGGTGCAAGGAACCTGGACAAACCAGGAAAAGCATCTTCCATCAAATCTGCTGGAACTAAAAGCAGTACAAAGGGCCCTAGAAGCTTTCCAAGACCAAATAAATGGTGGCTGTATAAAAATAGAATCAGACAACAGGTCAGTTGTCAAGTATATAGCCAAGCAAGGAGGGACCAGGAGCAGAAAGCTGATGAACCTCACAGCAGAAATCCTCTTTTGGGCAGAGCGTCGCTTCTCGGAAATTACAGCCATACATATCCCAGGACTGGAAAATGTCACAGCAGACTTTCTAAGTCGGAACATCATACACCCAGGAGAATGGGCATTAGACCCAAAGGTGTTTCAAGAACTGGTAGAGCGATGGGGTCAGCCAGACATAGATCTCATGGCGACACATCAGAACCGCAAGGTAAGGAACTACTGTGCCAGACAGTTTCATCCAAGCGCAAAAAGTACAGATGCTCTCAGTTTCAAATGGGACTTCAAGTTGGCATACCTGTTCCCTCCAATTCCCCTAATTCCGAAAGCAATCAGGAAAATCAGGGAAGACCAAGCAGAGGTGATATTCGTAGCACCATACTGGCCAAGAAGGCTTTGGTTCACACACTTGGTAAATATGGCAGTAGATACACCATGTTCACATACCAGATCGCAAAGGGCTGATGCGACAGGGGCCAATATGTCATCTGAACGCCAAACAATGGGCCTTGACGGCATGGCGATTGAGCGGGAAACATTGAGACCGAAGGGTTGTTCAGACAAAACAATCCAGACCCTTTTACAAGCAAGGAAAGGTTCCACATCAAAAGTATACCATAGAATCTGGCTTTGCTTTCGCGATTGGTGTGAAAAAGAAAAACAAAACTTCCTTTCACCTACAATTGTATCAATAGTAGAGTTCCTGCAAAAGGGATTTGAGAAGGGTCTCAGTCTTAGTGCAGAAACCTGTACTTTCAATGAGCTATCAGCCTTATTGGAAAGAAATCTGGCAATGGAAAGATTAATCATCAGGTTCTTGCAGGCAGTTAAAAGATTAAGGCCTCAAATCAAGAACAGGGTACCTACATGGGACTTGTCCCTAGTATTTGATGTACTAACAGCAGCTCCGTTTGAACTGATACAGGAGATAGGCTTAAAATGGTTATCATGGAAAATGGCGTTCTTGATAGCAATCACCTCAGCAAGGAGAGTGGGAGAACTCCAGGCTCTATCAGCCAAGGAACCATTCCTAGTCATACATCAAGACAAGGCAGTTCTCAGACCAGTGCATCAATTCCTGCCAAAGGTTGTATCGCAGTTCCATGTGAATCAAGAAATTGTGATTCCGTCATTCTGCCCAGAACCAAAGAATAACAAAGAAGAAAGACTGCATAGATTAGACGTGGTAAGATGTCTAAAGTGTACATTGAAAGGATGCGAGATATCAGAAAGTCAGACAGACTATTCATCATACCAGAGGGACCAAAGAAAGGTCAAGCAGCATGAAAGACAACAATTTCCCAGTGGATAGTGTCTTGTATTAAAAAAGCTTATGAAAGCAAAGGACAAGATAAACCTTTGAACATTAAAGCTCATTCTACAAGGGCCGTGTCTACTTCATGGGCATTTAAGGCCCAGGCTACACCAGGACAGATATGCAAAGCGGCAGTCTGGTCCTAATTCAATACATTCTTGAAATACTACAGACTAGATGTACAATCATCAGCTGACGCAAGCTTTGGTCGTAGAGTGTTAGAATCTGTAGTGAAATAAAGTGTATTAATAAAGGTCAAACTGATAAAGGCATTAACTGGTGGTGTTTATTCTGATGTATCCCTCCCTAAAATTGTCACTGCTTGGGTATGTCCCAAAGGTGCCCACTGCCAGGGTGATCAGGAAAGAAGAAAATTTAAAACAACTTACCGTAATTTTCTTTTCCTGGAACCATGGCAGTGGGCACATAGTTACCCTCCCTGTGTATGTCTAATGCCCATCAGTTATATTTTTCAACTATGGAAGAATCGTAAGACTAAGGTGCAGGTAGAGGGAGGGGCCTTATATGGCCTACCTGCAAAAGTCTATTTCCTGTCCTACCTAGAGTGAGAAGGGATTAACCCAATGGTGCCCACTGCCATGGTTCCAGGAAAAGAAAATTACGGTAAGTTGTTTTAAATTTTCTTCTTTATCTAATAGTGTCACCATTGATGCTGTATTATTCATTCTACCTCATATCATTCTCTCTACCTTCTCCCCCATTCTCTCTATCTCTCCCGTCCCCAACTTTCTCTCACCCTCCACCCCATTATCTCTCGCCCTTCCCCCCCCATTCTCTCTCGCCCTCCACCAAGTCTCTCCCTTCCTTCCCCCTCCATTCTCTCTCCCTTCCTCCCCCCCATTCTCTCTCCCTTACCTTCCCCCATTCTCCCTCTCCCCCCACTCTCCCTTCCCTCCCCACCCCCAATTCTCTCGCTCTCTCCCTCCACTCTCTATCTCCCCCCTCCTCTATTCTCTATCTGTGGGAGGAGTGGCTCAGTGAGTAAAAACACTGACTGGCATTGAGAGTTTGAAGCAGGGGAGCCTGGTTCAATTCTCGGTGTTGGCTCCTTGTGACCTTGGGCAAGTCACTTTATCTCCCTGTGCCTCAGGCACCAAAAACATAGATTGTAAGCTCCACGGGGCAGGGACTTGTGCCTGCAAAATGTCTCTGTAAAGCGTTACGTAAAACTATCAGCGCTATACAAGAACATGCTATTATTATTATCTTCCCCCCTCCATTCTCTCTCTGACCTACACAGCCAGTGACTTGCACAGACACACGGCCACTGACCAACACAGACACACACAGCCACTGTTCTGCACACACTGACCTACACTCAGGCACACACACAGTCCCACATGCACCACCTCTATGAGGAGCAGCCATGCAGGCGCCCCCCTGTGGCTTGTAACTGCATGTTTCTATCTCCATTTTTCTAGCTCTGTTCCTGCCATCCTGGCCCCGCCCCCTTTTTCTCTACATCGGAAACCGGAATATTTCAAACATTTTTAAATAATTGCCAGGACATGTGCAGTGATCCGGGACAGTCCCGGCTAATCCGGGACAGTCCCGGCTAATCCGGGACAGTCCCGGCTAATCCGGGACAGTCCCGGCTAATCCGGGACTGTCCCGGCTAATCCGGGACTGTCCCGGCTAATCCGGGACTGTCCCGGCTAATCCGGGACTGTCCCGGCTAAACCGGGACTGTCCCGGCTAAACCGGGACTGTCCCGGCTAAACCGGGACTGTCCCGGCTAAACCGGGACTGTCCCGGCTAAACCGGGACTGTCCCGGCTAAACCGGGACTGTCCCGGCTAAACCGGGACTGTCCCGGGACTGTCCCGGGACTGTCCCGGCTAAACCGGGACTGTCCCGGGACTGTCCCGGGACTGTCCCGGGACTGTCCCGGGACTGTCCCGGCTAAACCGGGACTGTCCCGGGACTGTCCCGGCTAAACCGGGACTGTCCCGGGACTGTCCCGGGACTGTCCCGGCTAAACCGGGACTGTCCCGGGACTGTCCCGGGACTGTCCCGGCTAAACCGGGACTGTCCCGGGACTGTCCCGGGACTGTCCCGGCTAAACCGGGACTGTCCCGGGACTGTCCCGGCTAAACCGGGACTGTCCCGGGACTGTCCCGGCTAAACCGGGACTGTCCCGGGACTGTCCCGGCTAAACCGGGACTGTCCCGGGACTGTCCCGGCTAAACCGGGACTGTCCCGGGACTGTCCCGGCTAAACCGGGACTGTCCCGGGACTGTCCCGGCTAAACCGGGACTGTCCCGGGACTGTCCCGGCTAAACCGGGACTGTCCCGGCTAAACCGGGACTGTCCCGGCTAAACCGGGACTGTCCCGGCTAAACCGGGACTGTCCCGGCTAAACCGGGACTGTCCCGGCTAAACCGGGACTGTCCCGGCTAAACCGGGACTGTCCCGGCTAAACCGGGACTGTCCCGGCTAAACCGGGACTGTCCCGGCTAAACCGGGACTGTCCCGGCTAAACCGGGACTGTCCCGGCTAAACCGGGACTGTCCCGGCTAAACCGGGACTGTCCCGGCTAAACCGGGACTGTCCCGGCTAAACCGGGACTGTCCCGGCTAAACCGGGACTGTCCCGGCTAAACCGGGACTGTCCCGGCTAAACCGGGACTGTCCCGGCTAAACCGGGACTGTCCCGGCTAAACCGGGACATCTGGTCACCCTATGAATATATGAAGAAGAAAAGCCCAATAGTGCAGACGGTCCAGTCTTTATATTCACAATGAAAATGCACTCACAATATTACAATCCTTTAAAACACATAATAAACAGCGTAGACACACACACACGCACACACAGAGAGACAGACACACACAGAGAGACACACACACACACTGAAACAGACACAACACCCATTCTCTCCTAGACCTTCTACAATCTGGCTTCCGCACTGCTCACTCGACTGAAACAGCCCTCACTAAAATAACTAATGACCTCCATCCTGCCAAAGACAGAGGTCATTACACCCTGCTCATATTACTCGACCTCCCTGCAGCATTTGACACCGTGGACCACCCTCTTCTCCTCCACATTCTCCATACTCTTGGTATTCGGAACAAAGCTCTATCCTGGATCTCCTCTTACCTCTCCCATCGTACTTTCAGTGTCTCTTCTGCTAACACCTTCTCCTCCTCCATAGATCTCTCTGTGTGGGTGCCGCAGGGTTCTGTCCTGGGACCTCTTCTCTTTTCTCTGTACACACTTTCTCTAAGTGACCTAATCACATCCCTTGGGTTTAAATATCACCTCTATACTGACGACATACAAATTTACTTTTCAATCCCTGACCTTACACCTGCTATACAGACCAAACTTTCTAAATGTCTCTCTGCGATATCATCCTAGTTGGCCCTTCGCCGACTTAAACTTAACAAAAACAGAACTCCTCATACTTCCTCCCAAACCTGGCCTTACTACCTCATTCCACATTACTGTTGGAAGTACCATCATTCACCCAGTAGCTCAAGCACACTGCCTAGGGGTCACACTCAACTCCTCTCTCACATTCAAAACTTCTCTAAAACCTGTCGCTCTTTCCTCCGCAATATTACAAAGATTCACCCTTTCCTCTGTTGCTCGACTGCTAAAACTCTGACTCAGGCCCTCATTCTCTCCCGTCTCAACTACTGTAACCTCCTAGAGAGAACATTGAGGGACATTCACCACTCAATAAGCCAGTGCTGCAGGGCTTTGTTTAAAAACCACATTGACTAATAAAGAATGCTGCTGTGTCCAAATGGACAGGGTGTGGAGGAACAATATGAAATGACCCCTATTAGGTATGTGGTATAGCAGTGATTGTCTAGGGATGTCAGGGGGAAGTCCGTGGACCCACCCAGACCCCTTTAATCACGCATAGTGTAACCCACAACGCCTGGGGGACTCCACAATGAAGGAACAAATGAGGAATAAATGACTCACATGTCTTTAAATCCATCTGATCTGTGGCGTGCTCCAAGCTGTATGGTAGAAATAGCAGGCAAAATAACCTCACCGGGGAGGAAAGACAGCGGTCACGGCCGCGCAGCAAGTGAACAAGGCTGGACTGTGCTGTGAAAAAATCTTCTTTATTATAACATGGAAGTTAAAAAAAGAGAGAGAGGGAGGCACCCCCCCCCCCCCCCCGCAACTCTAACGCGTTTCAGCCGCAACGGGCCTTTCTCAAAGAGTACCTGAAATCACTATCCTGGCTTCCTATCAAATCCCGTATCACACATGCAAATTCTCCTCCTCACTTTTAAAGCTTTACACTCTTCTGCCCCTCTTTACATCTCAGCACTAATTTCTCACTATGTACCATCCCGATTCTTGCGTTCTGCTCAAGGATGTCTTCTCTCTACCCCCTTTGTATCTAAAGACCTCTCCCGCCTTAAACCTTTCTCACTGACTGCCCCACACCTCTGGAATGCCCTTCACCTCGATACCCGACTAGCACCCACTCTATCCACCTTTAAGACCCACCTTAAGATACACTTGCTTAAAGAAGCATATGAGTAGCAATTTCGATATTACTAGACACGATACATAAAGCTTGGCCCCCTGCAGAAGCACTTACCAAAATGCCCCCCTACTGTTTCTGTACGTTCCTCCTACATACCAACTAGATTGTAAGCTCCTCGGAGCAGGGACTCCTTCCTAAATGTTACGTTTGTCTGAAGCACTTATTCCCATGATCTGTTATTTATTTATTATAAGATTACCACTTGTATAACTACTGTGTAGTGCTATGTACATTAATGGCGCTATACAAATAGACATACAATACACACACAGACACAAAAACACACACAGACGGAGAGAGACACAGACATAGATACAGAGACACACGCACAGACACCCACAGAGAGACAGACACACACAGAAACACACCCCCACAGAAACACACACATACACAGCCACACACACAGAGACAAGAGACACACACACACACACACCAACAGAGACAGATGCGCGCACACACACACACACACACACACACACACACACACACACACACACACACACACACAGAGCCCCCCCCCCCAACACACACACACAGATAGACACAAAGAGACAGAGACACACACAGACGCACGCAGAGCCAGACACACTCAGAGACACCCACAGAGGCGCCGCCCCCCCCCCCCCCACACACAGACAGACACACAAACGCAGAGACAGACACACACAAAGATAGACACACACACACAGACATATATTACACACACACACACACACACACACACACACACACACACACACACACACACACACACACACACAGATACATGAAGACACCCACACACAAAGTGACAGACACACAGCGAGAGACAGAGACACACAGGCAGAGTCCGAGAGACACACACACACACACAGACCTATATAATTGATTTTTGGTATGTTTGAATATCAAAAGGTGTTGGTTTATTTCCCACCCCCTCTTAACTGTGTGCTGCTTATTGTCCAACTGGAACAAGTTGATTTATTGGGGAGGGTCATGTGACTGCTTTAGCTGTATAAAACTAACACCCCCCTGCATTTGCAGGAACTGCATTTGACATTTTTTACGTGAGGCATTAAAGTGAGCCTTTTAAGTGAGAACATATAGTTAGAATATAGGTGACTGAGGACTTCATCTTCCTACAAACTCTTCTACTCAAGGCAACAAATGGTGAGCTTATATGACCACATGCTTGTTAGGCACGTTTTATAGTTGGCTGACGTTAGTCAGCCTTTCTATAAAAGGGCCGCGCGCACGGCAGGGAGAGGGGAGCTAACAGACAGCGGCAAAGATGAGGAAATTCATCTTTTCGCGCCGCTACCTGCGCTCCAATGTATGTATGCATGTATGCGTGTTTATATGGATGTATGCGTGTTTATATGGATGTGTGTGTGTGTGTGTGTGTGTATTAAAGTTGTTTTTTTTCATTAAAAAAAATCTTATCTAGCACTTCCTTTCACTCACACAACCCATGCACACACATATACACAGATATACCTTACCTGCAGCTCCCGGCACTATATACAGGAAAAGCATGCGGCACGTGCACGCATGTTCGCATAGGAACGCGCGGCCGCATCCTGTATATAACAGGCCTTAGCCTGCACATTTTAACACCCACCCCTTTACAACTTATTTCACTGCAGCCTCTCCCAAAACTGACTGCACATAAATATCTCCCACACCCACTCAAACCCTGAATTGAGCCTAGCATTGCAATGCAGCAAAACATTTGACAAGGGAAAGGCACACCCCTGCTGTTTAATCTGCACCCACTCACTTTGCTCACAACAGCTCCATGCAGCACTACCTACGTCTAGTATAATGAACCTGCTATGTATCTCAACTTTGTTCTCTCGTGGCCACATGGAAATGTTACTCTCTATCCACTACAAACTCCGCCCTCCTGGCCCACATCCCAACATCACCATACACCATGGACTACTCAAAAGCCTTGCACTATCTACTGAATGTTGGTGGAGAACTCTAAAACCAACCACCGCTCACTCTAATGGCAAACATCACAAATTTACAACTTGCAAACAACTACTCAAATTTCTACTCATACTATTACTCTCGTTAGCAGGTGATATTGAACCTAACCCAGGTCCTCCCATTTCAACTCTGTCCCATACCCCTGAGAATACCGCCTTCAAATTCCAAAAAGGGCTATCTGTCGCCCATATAAATATCCGGAGCCTGCTGCACAAACTGGACGAACTAAGGGCATGGTGCCTTATGCATCAACCCAAAGCCAGAAACATGGCTAACCCCTAAAACTACCAATGCAAATATTCCCTTTCTAGGAGAGATAGGTCAAAGAGGTTGGGGTGTTATTTTATATTGCAGACACCTTACAATTTACACTGTTAAATTGCCCCCCAAGCCCACCCTCTTTTGAAATCCTAGTTGGCAAAATCTGCCTCCCCTTTTCTAAGCCCATCTTGCTTGCTGGCATTTACCGCCCCCCCTAAGGCCCCTCTACAATCCCTGACTGGTATCACCCAGTTTCTTGGCTCCATTTCCTCTCTGAGAAGAGCGAGAGCTGCTAGTTCTTGGGGATTTCAACTTCAATTGGCTTGACCCTAAATACCACAAAATCCAGATACAACTCAAGTCACTTAACCTATCACAACTCATTTCCCAACCCACACAGACAAACCTGAAATCGCACAACCATTCCTTGCTAGACTGGATTCTCTCCTCAAATCCCAGCAGAATCCAATCCTCTGGCATCCTTCCTGATATTTTCAGTGACCATGCAATAATGTACTGTGTAAGGAAAATTAAAACCGCCCCATTCAAGCCCTAAAGTTCTCACTAGAACATTTAGAAAAACTTTAACCCACAACAGTTTCTGGCTGACCTTACCAACTGCCCTTGGCACAGAATCGATTTAATTCCTAACCCTGATTCTGCGCTCGACTATTTCCAATCCGAGTTCATAAAACTCTGTGATACCCATGCTCCACTACGCAGAATAAGGGTGTGGGGGGGGGGGGGGGGCACCTTTCATGGTTTACAACTGACCTTATAGCACTCTACCAGTTCAGGGATGCCTTATGGAAAAGCTACAAAGTAACTGGCACTACCAAGGATCTCATGAGATCACTACAGATGCCTGCGGAACATGTGCACAAGGCAAAAAAAGACATGCAAAAGCACAATATTACTGACAATCTTCTCCAGAATACATCAAACCCAGCTAACTTCTGGAAAGTTATCAACAATATATTCCAGCCTTCTAACCATCAACATCCAAGTAATATCACTAAGGGGGATATTACTCTGACAAACCCCACTGACATTGCAAATGCATTCAATGATAAGTTAGTGGCACACCCCACAAAGTAATTAGCAAAGCGCAACCCAAACCACAAACCTGAATCTCATCCTGGGAGTACCCATATAGCCCCACCCACTCCCAACAATTTTCAATTTGGCCCAGTATCTGAAGAGGAGATTACACAAGCGCTCCTCAAAATAAAAACCAAGCAGCCAATGTGGACCTGACTTACTACAATCTAGGTTCCTACGACTTGGTGCCCCAGCCATTGCCAAACCAATTGCTTCCATAGTCAACTCTATCCTGTCTGCAGGCCATATCCCTAAGACTTGGAAAACTGCCAGAGTTGTCACAATCTTCAAAAGTGGGGACAAAAACACTGTCTCATCTACAGGCCAATGTCCCTTCTCCCAATTCTATCCAAAGTCATGGAAAAATGTGTCCACTCCCAATTAAGCAATTACTATACCAAGACAAATTTCCCTAGCCAATTCCAATCTGGCTTTCGCCCCAAACACTCCACCGTAACTACCCTGCTACATGTGTATTGAAGCTTCCTTACAAGCTGTAGGAAGATCATTGATGAACACTGAGAAGAGTAGGGGCCCCAGAACAGAGCCTTGCGGGATACCACAGGTGATATCCAGGGGGTTGGAGTTAAGAGCCTGAGATGGACACATGTTGGGATCTACCTGATAGAGCTCTGGAGTTTGTTAAGCAGGATAGCATGATCAACAGTATCAAAAGCCTTTGCAAAATCTAGGAATATTGCACCAGTGAGTTGACCCGATCTATTCCACACTGGATTTCATTGCAAACTTTTAGCAGGGTAGTTACGGTGGAGTGTTTGGGGCGAAAGCCAGATTGGAATTTGCATTGGAAATTTGTCTTGGTATAGTAATTGCTTAATTGGGAATGAACACATTTTTCCATGAATTTGGATAGTATTGGGAGAAGAGAGATTGGCCTATAAGTTTGAGAGTGTTTTTGCCCCCACTTTTGAAGATTGGGACAACTCTGGCAGTTTTTCAGATCTTAGGGATATGGCCTGCAGACAGGATAGAGTTGCTTATGGAAGCAATAGGTTTGGCAATGGCTGGGGCACAAAGTCTTAGGAACTTTGATTGTAGTAAGTCAGGTCCTCATTGGTTGCTTAGTTTTAATTTGGGACCAAGACTAAATTTTTAAAGCTTCCAGTGACTGAGCTCCTGATCAGAACCAACGCCAACACCACCCTAACTCCTGTCACTAGTTTTAAATATCTGGGCATATGGTTTGACTCCAACTTAACATGATCTATGCCAAACTAGGGGTACTTTACAGGAACAAATCCTCCCCAAGTCTGCTGGTCAGAAAGCGTATCGCACAGCAGATGCTAATGCCAATTATCGACTATGGAGACATAGTATATGGCTCAGCACCCCAAACCCACCTTAGCAAACTTGACACTCTCTACAATTCAATATGCCGTTTTGTTCTCCAATGCAACTACAACACACAATTGCGAAATACTCAAAGAACTGGATTGGTCATCACTTGAGTCTAGGAGCAAAGTTCATCTCTCTTGTCTTGCCTTCAAATACTTTCTGGGCAAGCTACCCCCGTATCTGAACAAGCTCCTCATCCCTACCACATGCAGTACTTATCACCTGAGATCAGACTGCAAAAGACTGTTCATGATCCCAAGGCTCAAAAAAGTATCCGGCCATTCCTCCTCTTACCGTGCATCCCAAAACTGGAACAACCTACTGGAGACTCTCACATCCACCACCAGTTTAAGTTGTTTCAAAACTAAAGCAGTCTCACATTTTAATCTGGTCTGTAACTGTTTCATAAACCCATAATATATATTATCTCTGTGCATGCTATGTCTTGTATATAATGTATACCCTGTTCATTTATGTAACTGTATTTGTAACCATGTTTTGTCTTAAATATGCCCAGGACATACTTGAAAACGAGAGGCAAATCTCATTGTATTACTTCCTGGTAAAACATTTTATAAATAAATAGAGAGAGACAGACCGAGAGAGAGGAGACAGACCGAGAGAGAGGAGACAGACCGAGAGAGAGGAGACAGACCGAGAGAGAGGAGACAGACTTCAGTTATTATAAATATTGAAGTGCAACACGCGTCCCAAGACAAACTTCTTTGCGTTTTGGCAATGAAATTGTGTTTGATTTTTAATAAAAAACATCACCATCACAAATACAAATAATGCGACAAAAGACAAAGAAGTTTCACTTAACATGCACGTGCACGGCCCACACGCCATTTAAAAAAAAAAATGTCTTAAGGACATGGGTGAAATGTTGTTCCCGTTTACTGAGGGATTACTGTTTATACTTTGACACAGGAGGCTTCTGAGATCATACCTGTTGGAGGAAACCATATTAGGATTTCGACCATGAAAACATGGACAAACAGATTTTATGATTTCGAACATGGAAAGAAAATAGCAAAAGGAAACACAGAAAATAGAAAAATTGCAAAACATCCAGTGTTCCCAAAACCTGAACATTAAATTACACACCACAAAAGGGAAGACGCCACAGAAATAAAGACACGCGCCACATTATAATCCAAAAGGATTTTTTGTTTATTCAAACCAGGAGGTATTCACCAGTTAGTGCAAAATGCACAGCACGCCTTCAGCCTGAGGGAATCTACATCTAAAGACAGCTCCATGACCCCGGAAAATCTGCAGAGAGGATGTGGAAGCCTCGGAGCACAAACCAAGTCTTTGCGTTGGTGATCCTGGAGGAGATTACAGGCTCTCACTGGAAGGGTTATTCGTTAAATTGTGACAGTGCCAATTGGGGCACTAGGTCACGTACGCTCCCCCTGAACTCATTAGGGAGTGAGCGATCGTGGCCTGATCGGCACCGTCATAATTTAATAAATACCCTCCTCCCCCCCAAGTCTCATGTCAAGTAACAAAAGCAAAAACTACGCTCAGTAGGAAGTCACGGTGTAACTCCAAGATGCTGACTGATCGCACCCCATCCCCCAAAAAGAAAATATAAAATAAAAAAAAAAAACTATTCAGAAGCTAGGAGTTAAAATAATCTGAACTCCACCAGTGTCACGGAAAACCCTGCAATTAAATTAAAAATAAACCTGTATACATAGTAGAAAATTTTCTTTTTTTTTAAAAAAATTCACAATCTGTAAATGTATATATTTTATCTTTGAACATAAAAGTTTACAATATATGGTAAAACAAAGGCTCAGAAAAAATTTCCCCCCAAAAAGGAAAACAAAAAACGAACCAATAAACCTGAAGTGTCCGATTAAAGCTGCAGACGTTTTCAAACCCTGTTTGGAACCAGTGACTCATTGGCTTTATTTGTGCTGATGGGTCAAAGAAAGATTTAAAAACTGTAGTCCAAACACCCACAGCTTCTCCTTCAAACCTAGAATCCCCACAAGTCTTTAGCAGGATGTTTCTTCACCAGGTGATTGTCACAAGTTCAAAGGTGGATCTGTCGGCTCATCTCCACTGTGCACACGTTTCCCTGATGTTTGCGCTAGCGCCTGTAGGGGTGGAATCCTTGCACGTTGTGATTCTGCCCTCGTCCCAGGCCGCTTCCCCCGGTGGGTGGGCCTCCCGATGCTGGTGTGGAGGGTCCTGTCGTGTAAGAGGGCTGCTGGTTGGGGTCAGAGAAACTCTGTCCAAACCCACTCATGTCCTGCCCATAACCTGCTGTAAAGAAATGGCCATGGTTAAAAGCTACCCTGGAGACGGACTACTTTGTACAGCTTTAGATAAACTCTACAGTAGGAGCAACTATGAAGAACCCAGACATTAAGGAATATCTTTAGAGAGGGGAAGCAAGACGGTATGGCACTGAAACAGCAGAGTCTGGAAACAAGACTCCTTGTGAACACCAGCTGTAACACATGCCCACTTCATCTGCCCTGACCTTCTTTCTACCCCAAACCAAGAGAACAGTGGGTTGTGCGTTTATATCCATATCTCCATGTTATTATGAACACTCGAGCTTGCGATTTATCCATTTCCTCTCATTTTCTAGTGATCTGAAATTTCTGGAGTTTCAGACAATTGGAAATCAAATCTCAACCTGCAAGGTTACAAATCGAATGCATTGGTTGCCAACTACAGTCCTCAAGGGCCACCAACAGGTCTTCAGGATATCTTTGCTTCAGCACAGATGGCCCAGTCAATGACAGCCACCTGTGCTGAAGCAGGGATATCCTTAAAACTTGACTTGGTGGTGGCCCTTGAGGACTGGAGTTGGCCACCCCTGATCTAATGCATGCATGTCTGGGTATTCCCTTGTACATACAAGACAAACTAATGTTTCCCAGCACTTTACTACAAGAAGCGGTCAGTCTGCACAAGCTCCTTCCCCCCGTGGCATGGTAACACTGCAAACAGATCCCTACACACATTTCCTTCAGTTCACAGGATGGGCTGCTGGAGAGCCACAAAACACAGCAACAATTTGAAACACTTTAATAAAATAAAAATAGTAATTAGATCATCCTCTGACCACAAGAAGCATATGCTGAATTTCCACCCCAAAGTGAGATGGCTGATGAAGAGGTCACAATTTCTCTCTTGTGCAATGAGAATGACTGCCCAAACCACCCAAACTATTCCACACTGCAGTTTATTGCAGCTCATTCCTGGCACCAATTACCACTAAGAAAGGAATCCCTCGTTTCTGTGCTCTCCTTGTGATTTACGAGAGGCTCCCCTTGTTCAAAAGTTACTGAATCCCCATATCTAGCTGACAGTTTCCTGTGCAAACAGCAGGGATCCCATAGCGCAGAGCTACAAGCTATCTAAACAGGAAACGAGGCAGAGTTCCCTGGGGATACCAATATCCATACATCCAAACCCGCAGGACTCTGGGTACAAACTCCTAACGTTTAAATGCTCACAAATCCTCTCTGTATTACTTCAATTGGTGCTTGGGTTGGTCCCCAAATGCACGTGCTCACCACAGGCCTCCAGTGTCAGGAAGCGCTAGGAAGGATGATCTAATTCTACCTACCATCTCTTACCTTTTTTGGCCTTCATAGAGAGATCAAATCCACTCGGACAATTTCACAAAGCAGGCATTTCCTGGAAAGAGTGATTTCTTCAGGCTTTTTTTTATGTGGGACGGGTTAGGCATGCACTACAAACCCCACCTGTTACCCCACCCAGCCAGGCAGGGCAGGAGGCTCGCTGCTCGGCAGGGTCAGACGTGGAACTGTATGCTCTGATCTTATGGCACAGCACAGGGTCTGGGGTGTGTGGGGTTATACAGGGTTTAAGGGGGGCAGCAGCAACGTGCAAGGCTCAAGAGCACCACCACAACCTCAGCACAACAGCTGGAAGACTACAGCTCATCTGGTCTCCCCTCACAGCCTCTCTAGTCACTAGATCTGCAGGAGAACGCATTCCGTGAGATTCGCATCCCGCCCCCTACGCCTGAGAAAGACGCTGGAACAGGACGACACCACTTACCAAACTGGCTAAAGGGAAAGTCCGTCTGACCGCTGAGGGGTTTGCCCAGATCCTGAGCCGACTGCCCTGGGGGAGGTGGAGGGAAAGCCAGCGGCGCTGCTCCTGGGTTGGCAGATGGAGCTTGGATGTACTGATCTGGAGGGGGCGGCACATAGCTATACCCTGCAATACACAGTATAGGTTACAGAGGGATTGTAGTCACGGTGGGAGGGCTGTGAGCTTACAGACACACGAGGGGGGAGGGAGCGCCCGCAGACACAAGGGGAAGTTGTTTGCCCGCAGACACGAGGGGGAAGCTCACCCACAAAGGCATGGGGGGGGTGGGGGAACATGGCTCACACGTAGAAGCACTCACCAAATGGGGGTGGTGTTGCGTATCCCTGTGGGAAGCCCTGTTGTTGGGGAAACCCGCCTGGAGGTGATGACACTAGGAATGAAGTAAAGGGCGGAGGTGGAGGAGCACCCCGGCTTGCAGGAGGCCCATACCCGCCTGTGGAGAAGACTGTCAGGTAAACGGATAAAAACGTGGAAGAATGAAGTGAAAAGTTGCAGAGTGAAAGGGGTTGAGCACCTCATTTAACTTGCAAACTAATGTGAGATGCTTACCAATTGGCTGTCCTGTTGTCATCCACATTCCTGAGGAAAAAACAGCAATAAACACAGGGTTAAAAAAATAAAATGAGTCTGCCCACAGTCCCCATATGAGATTGCTTTCCATGGAACTAGCAAAGTATACAGCTACAGCAGACACCTAGTCACATAATATCAAGATGTCGGTGCATCTTCCCATAAAACACGACAGTTCTTAAAGTGCACTTTGTACACAATTCCAGACATCACAAATCTCTCCCTTCACTGGACTTTTAACATGTTAATAGTACAGAAGAGTAGGCAGAAGATTCCTGCGATGCCCAGGAAACTCCTGCGCATCACACATTTATGGCCAAGTGCCTCGTTCGTCCAATAAAAGGCATCACAGTTGTATGTGAAACAGATATTCTGCCCTTCCTTTTCTGGGACACAGGACAGGCCAATTGTGTAAATGCTCTCGCTCTGTGCTGGTCTCACCTTGCGGGCTGTAGCTCTGCTGCCAGTTGGGAGTGGGCTGTCCTGACCATCCATTGGCTGCGTTCTGCATGGATCTGCCTCCCCATTGGCTGGATCCTAGAGGGCCCGAAGATTGGCTTTTGCTATCACGAGGTTCTGCACGCTTAACTTCCACCTAAAAAAAAAAAAGCCAGGAGCTGCTGAGTGAGCGGCTCATCTGTTCCTGCCCCCTCCCCTCCTGTTAAACCCCAAATGACACATAGGACTACACTTAGCACTTTATAACTTAAGTCTAATTATTTAAATACAGGACCATATGCAGGTCAGTTAAATGCTTGTCGGGTACAATATGTGGCCGGATACAGAGCATTAGGCTATATGTGGATGATTTGGGCTTAACATGTCTGCTCGGGAGCTTATAGCAGCATTGTTCGCTTTCCCATGCTGCCTCCACGTGACTGCTCAGCATTCCGTGGGTAGCAGGACACCTCTTGATGGGTAAATATAGTCTCAACTCTGGGGCGGGGCTACACACTAAATGAGTGGAGAGGTGAAATATGGGGAACGTGTACCGTCTGCAGAGACAGCCGCTTGGACTCTGCTCACACCTGAGGAACACACAGGAGGAAGGGCCATGATCACTGTCTGGGAAGGATGTGATTGGCTTTCATATTCAAATATCTAACGGAAGATAACGACTTACCTTCCCCAGGCTAGCGATTTAAGAATCTCAATTTAAATAACTCGCAAATTATGTCAGAGGGAATGGATGTGGTAAGAGAATCTTACATTATATCTAACAAAAAAAAGTAAACAAAACATGCAAGTAATACAAAATGGACAGTTTCGTCAATAGGAAGCATTTTTTTTCATACTGTGTTGTTAAGTCAAACCAAACTAACATACTCCCTCCACCCTCCTCCCACCCCTCCCTGCCTTCACCGCAGTTTCAGTTCATGTCTATGTATCCACAGAGGAGTTCAAAGATTTCCCTGCTGCTCCTCACTTTTTATCTACTGGCTGCTATCATAATACACTTGGGCCTCAAGACACTAAAAATAAACTGGAGGGGTTGACTTTATTCAAATCATATAGACGAGTTATTAAACAAAACAAAAAAAACAGATCTGATTTTTGGCTCAGCTTCCACTACCATGTATCTGTTCTACTCTATTCTAAGATATATTTCAGTGCCAAGTTGCCAATACTGTATACATTAATAAAAAATAAAAAAAAATTTAAAGAGCCATTTAAGAGTCCCTGCAAAAATAACATTTACTTAAAACACTGCCCAAACCAGAAATGAACTAGATAATTTGGTCCTGAAGTGTGTGATCAGGATGGGAAGGTAAACTAATTGGAACCGGTGTGTTAGATATGGAAAGTACAGAGGATATTAATGGCAGCTTGTGACATGTGAACACCTGAGCACTCTACGGACACTGGGATAAGTGGCTCCCAGGCCAGTTACCGTGGCAACTTCTCCTCCTGGGGAAGCCTTCTCTGGGAATTCTATTCCCAGCTGACTTCTCCTTAGTAGTTTATAGAACAGGGCTTCCCCAAGGAGAGAGGTGTGCAACACAGCTACCGCTCAAAGACCTGACAACACAGTATGAACAGATCACTTTACTGCAGAATAGTTAAACTTCTGAGAACATGGCTTTATACCAAAGATTCACAGTAAGTGACCCAATAATGAAACAATAACAACCAGTCCTTCCTGATGTCTTCCTCAAAGTTTAGACATGTTTTGTAATCATGGGTAATTCTGCCGCCAGATCTCCCCTCGCACCCCCCAGTTTAGAATAATAATAATTTGATCCACACATCACATCAGAAGGAGTGGTATCAAACCAAACCTCAGGCAGCAGAGATGTCCTTGGGGGTGACAGAAGGAATTCCCTGGGACTGTGACATACAAACCACAGCTATACTGCAGGGGGAGCGGAGGGTCTGTTACTGGCTACTTACAGAGCACTCTCCCACAGGAGCCCACTCTGTACCACTCAGGCTCATTAAAAGTCCCCGCTTATGCACCCGACTCGCCCCTCCCAAGCCTGTCGTTACTCACCAGGGACATTGACAGCTGCCCAAGATTTGGTTCCATCTTAAGGTAAAATAAAACTACAACTACACACTTTTTTGCCCATGATGTCGTGAAAATGCATGTTGACAGCCTGGTCCACTGAATGGTCGTCCTCGAAAGTTATAAATCCAAAACCTAGCCAACGACGAAGAGTGAATCAAGGTAGCAGGGTGTTGTGACACAAAACAGGATGATGAACAGTATTAGAGCAGAACGAAGAGCTCGGCAGCGAGGTCCAGACAGCAGCGACTGCACCAAACTCAGACAAAGCTGACTGGTGTGTGTGACTGGACAGTTTTGGTGGGATAAAGATGTGTGAGGTGCAATTAATGATTTCAGTCATGGGAAGGATTAAAGCTCCCAATGCAAAGAGTGAGCTACGAAACTGCAGAAACGCATAGATTCAGCAGAAAATACTAGACATTGCTTATGATTTTAACCCCACTGAGACCAGTGAGGAAAGTGTAAGCTGCAGTCGCTTTGCCGAGTGCTGCTGCCTCCCCCTTTGTCAGCATTTTGCTTTGCAGCTAGTGCTGACAGCAGCCATATATTGCTCTAAAGCGTTAAACAGAAATACAATATCTATAACAGCTAAGTACTCTCAAAGCTTTTCCAACATAGTTGGGGAAGCCCAAAGAGTCTGTTGTGGAGAGAAAGCTAGATGAATACACAAAGATACAGGCCAAGGTGAAGTCCAGCAGGACAAAACCTGCTGTCAGCAGCAAGAGCAAAAGACATCAAGGAAATAATACTCAAAAAAGGAGAGAGAGGTTTGCATTTCCCACACATGAAATAATGAAGTGTAAACGAAGTTTCAGAGGTGTTAACAAAATAAATCCAAGAGACAGTATTGTTTTGTAACAGTATATTGTGTTAAGAAGTGACTGCATTGGATAACCTGCAATAACCATCCTTACTAGGGTTATCTGCAGGGTCCAGATGCATCAAAGGATCAGGCCTAACTATGAAAAGGCCAACAGAGACACAGACAGATTATTTCCTGTCTGCTAGTGACCTCCCACCCAGGAAAGACCCTGATACAACTAGCGGGAACAAAGTAAAGCTCTGCTATAAGCTAGCACGTGTGCCTGCCATCAGTGTAAAGTTGGGACAATAATGAATATTCATATCTGCACTATAAGCTCGGTTTATGTCTGTCCTGGATACCACGACTATTACTGCTCTGAGGAAGGAAGAGTGAGGTTAGTCTAATCTTGGAGCCCTGGATCGCAAGACATGAACGCTATCCTAATGCACCTTTCTAGGTACTGAATCCTAAGGCAGCACTAACACTAAGTTTTAAATCTGCTAAAGCACCCGGGAGAATGTTCTTGGAGTGCGAGTGTGCTGAAAAAAAATTAAACGGAGACAGGAGAATAAAAGCATTGAAACTTCGTTTACACCCCAAAGGCAAAGCCCACCCCTGGTCTAACTCTGGAACTGGCCTGTACCTGAGTGATAGAGCTTAAACACCTAGAGAAGAGAGAGCTAGAGAGATACCATTAATCACAGTCAAACAAAACAAAAATAACTTACTTAACAATACTTTACTGTAACTTAAATAGATCACTATGGAACATGGAAAACAAACTACGACTTAAGAGCTTAAAACATAAGGAGCAATCTATCATGTATGTGTATCTTAACGAGTAGGTGAATAATTAGGACATTCAGATGGCAAACAATTTTTACAGCATGTACGAAACATGCAATGGATGTTCTGTGCCTAGCACCCAGCATGTGCTCAGAGCTTGGGAGATGACTGAATTATAGAACAATGGGGAGACAATAAAAGGCAGCTCACACTATCTTTTGTGCACATAATGGAGAGGATCCATGATTCTTAGTGGTGCCATGGCAATCTCAAGAATCCTCCATACAAAAGAGCAAAACCCTGGGGCCGAGCAGATCGTTACACGTGAGAACAAAGTGCTGAGGAAAAGCAGAGATGGCAGCAAAACATATATATGTATTGTGAAAACTGGCAAGACATCTGAGGCACAGAACTCAGTTTGTAAATGAACTGAAATGTATCCTGCAAAATGTTTTTGGAAGTAAATTTCTGATTTCCAGTTCAGAGACAGAATATGATGCCAGTTGGCCCACTTAGTCTGCCCATTTTCCTATCTGCTGTAAAACCTCAGACCCCATTTAATCATGGACTTTCTTTTATATTTAGGATGGCCTTATGTCTATGCCAAGCATTTTTGAATGACCTTACTATATTGGCCTAGGCTACCTCTGTTGGGAGGGCATTCTATGAATCTACCACCCGTTCCACAATTAAGTCCCCTGAACATAACCTTGTTATAGCACTTCTCTGAATTATGTTTTCGTATAGTACTTAGAATCATTCAAATAGTTGAACGTTTCAAAATCATATCTACCCCTCTCTCCTCCAAGCTGTACATATTAAGGTCAAGTCTTTTCTACCAAATGTTATGATGTAGACCAGGAGTGACCAACTCCAGTCCTCAAGACCCACCAAAAGGTCAGGTTTTAAGGACATCCCTGCTTCAGTACAGGTGGCTCAGTCAATGACAGCCACTGATTGAGCAACCTGTGCTGAAGGGATATCCTTAAAACCAGACTTGTTGGTGGCCCTTGAGGACTGGAGTTGCTCACCCCTGATGTAGACCATGCACCAGTTTTGCAAAAAGAATGGCTATCATTTCTAGTGTGGGTCTTTCTGGAGATGTGGTTTCCAGGCCTGAGCTGAACGCTACTCTAGGTGAGGTCTTACCAATGATCTACAAAGTGGCATCACTCTCTCTCTCTGCTGCTAATACTTCTCCCTATATAACCTAGCTTCCTGATGGCTTCCCCTTTTGATTTGTTACATTACTTGTCTACTTTTAAGTCACAACCATTTCCTTCATAATAGTTGACATTATTGGCACCATTATTCCTGGATTCTGCCTTTGGATTTTTGCGACCCAAGGACCTGATTTTGCACTCTTTGGAATTAAATTGAAGCTGCCACGCTACCCAAATAATTGATCGTTTTCTTTACCCCCCTGGAGTGTTAACCGTTGTAGATGTGTTATCTCCAAAAAAAAGCATACTTTCTCTTCAAGTCCATTTGTAACTTGACTAATAAAGAGATTAAAAAGCACTGGTACCAGTACAGAACCAAAGGTACTCCACTGGTCACCTTCACCGCCTCTGAATATACTAATTTGTTCTTCAATGTATAATCCATTTAACCACATTGCAATCCAATCCCAAGCATTGTAACTTGATTACCAATCTTCTATATGGGACAATGGCAAAGACCTAACTAAAATCTAAATAAAAAAAAGTACTGCCCCACACTAATCTATTCTCAATCAGAAAAAAAACAAACAACTAGTCTGTTGGACATGACCTCTCCTCAGTAAATCCATGCTGCCTGGAATCATGCAAGTTGGATGCAAGATGTTCAACAAGTCTCTTTCAGCAGTATTTAAATTACTTGCCCATAGTATTCGGTCTCTTCCCTACATATACTTTTCTGAAGTGGGACTATGCGAACGCTTCTTCACCTGGAATTACACCTGCTAATAATGGTTAATAGTGCGTTTAATGGTGTTGCCAGCACTCCCCTTAGCTCTTTAAACAGCCTTTGATGTATCTAGTCTGGCCCTAATAACATATCCACTTTCCCGAGTTCCATTAGGACCTTCTCATCTGTGAATGGACTGGTGTCCACTTCCTCTCCATTTACCGTACTGTATATTCCGGATTCCTAGATGTGTTCCCTCATCGCCTTACATCCCCCCCCAATTATTTTTTTTCTTTTCCCTTATTTACCAAAACCTTATTTACTGACTGGGATGTTTTCCTCTTCTGCATAAGCCTTTGCAAATATTTGCTTAGCCTCCTTTTAACTTGATATAAATCTCCATAGAAGTTGTGCAGTAGCACAGATTGTGGGATGTGCCTGCGAGCTACAACCCTCACCCTCTAGAGCCAACAGTAGTCCAGGCAACCGTCACCCTCCTGGGAAGCCTCGGGCAGTGGTTGCCTCTCAGGTAGTGCAAGACAATACCATATACAAAAAACACTTTCTTCCGCAAAGAGATGGGACAATACCTGGATTTGCAGAATAATTTGTGGAAAACTACTGCCTTACATCTATTGAACTGTACGACAAACATTGTAGCAGATGTAAAGGCTATTGAAGATGTTGTGCGTGTAACTGCATCTGTGTTTAAACTTCTGTTGGATTCCAACTCCTTTACAAAACCAGCTGCACTTGGAACACCCTGATGCTTACACGCAGAGTGAGATCCCTCAGATGTGCTTGGAAGATATATATACATACATAGCACCCAGACCAATCTGAGCCAAACAAGGATAGACTAGAGAAGGGGGATTTCTCAGCTCAACCCAACCACACACTTAAAAAACACATGAGAAACAAAAACGCCAACTCTCCTTTTTTTTAAAACTCACTTACAAAACAAGCTGTACTTTAACAACCAGATACCTACAAGCACTGAGGCTCAATTTACAAATGCTGTCAATTTGTTAAGAACCCTAAAACCTCTCCGGCTGATTGTAGCAGAATGGAACAGGGGATATACCCCATGTAATGTGCAGACAGGGTGACGTACTGCGCTTTCCGTTACTTGTAAAATCGTTTGCCATCTGAATACAGAAAGTGATCGGAATTTAACAGCAGACTGAATCAGTTTTTGTTTACCTCTGGGCCTCTGCTTCTCTGCATCATAAATCATGACCACTTCAGTCACCTGCAAAACAAAAAAGGATATTCAGACTATTCCTGAAAACGGAGACCAAATCACCTCCAGGCTAAAGGGGGAATGTAAAGAAAAGTGCCCTACCGCATGGAGCACTGCACAGCGACAGCTTACACATGAGATTCAACTGACACACACAGTTCAATGACTGCACCAGCAGAGGCTGCAAACATCCCCAGAATCACAGCAATGACAAGGACACATTTATCTAAACTGTCACACACAGAAGTAGCCATATAAGAAATAAACCAGGAACAGCAACAATGTTTAAATATAAAACAGCAGGCAGATGAGGGGACACTGCTGGACACAGGACTTACCACTCCAAATCGCTTGAAGTACTCTCTCAGTTCAGTCTCCCCGCAGTTGTGCGGGATTCCACCCACAAATATCTTATTAGATTTATTACTTTCAGTTTTGGTTCCTTTTTGTTGCTGTAAAAATGAAAATAAATGTTAAATAGTTCGTGCCATCCCCGTGCTGTGTACACATGCACACCGCCCCCATCGTGCCACATGTAACGCAACTACCAACCCCACTGTGCCACGTGTAACTCTCCCACATGCATCCCTCCACCCCACTTGCACTCAGCCGCCCCTTCTTACCCAGCCTTCCCTTGGCCGGGATTTCTCAGGCTGCATTCCTCGTGGGGTACACGGCTTTGGATCAATCTGTAAAAAAAAAAAGCCGCTGTACTGTTAGTCTGGGATCTGCTGATTATATAAACCCTCCCCAGCAGTGAAAGTGTGTTTTTCGGTAATGTCACAAGCTGTAATGTCTAAAATATTAATTTATTTTGACTAAACAAAAACCTCCTGTATAGACGGACACAAGAGATATGATTTAGTTCAGGGGTGCGCAAACGTTTTCCCCTGCGCCCCCCTCCCTTACCTTGTCTCCGGCGTCAAATGATGCCACGTGACCCCACAACAGCATTTGACGCTGCGTTGCCACCCTAAGCCATCTTAGGGAGGGAACTTACATATGCCTTGCATGGCATTTAATTTAAATGCTTTGGGGAAGAGCATAGGGCCTCTGTAAGCGCCTCCCATAACACCCCCCCCCCCCCCCCCGAAAATCTCCCAGTTGGCACTGATTTAGTGTACAGCGTGAGCCGTAACAGTAAATTGTTTATGGGTTACTTCCACAAATACAGCAAGTAGCAGATAGATACTTACATTCCGTCCGTCCAGCGTGTGCGGCTTGCTGGCCAGGACTGTTCCTACACAGTTGGGATCTTTAAATTTGACAAACCCAAAGCCTCTCGACTGATTTGTGGTTTTATCTTTCATTATCACGCAGTCTACAACTTCCCCATACTGAGAGAAATAACTGCGCAGGGTTTCTGTATAAAATAGGAGAAAAAAAGGACAGGGAGTAAGTACAGGCAATCACTGATCTCAGGCTCATAGGGAGATGGCTGCCATCGTGTGCTGAACAGAGGTTGCATTGCAGCTTTTTCTATGGAGTAAAATTGCTCTTCAAATGAACAGGAAGGAATATTTTTATCCCAAGGAGTATTGCATTATATTGACAGACTGCGTCTGCAGGAGAACAGCATTGGAGGCAGAACTGAGAACTGGCAATCACTGCTATGCTCGAGTTCAATGCACATGAATTCTCCTCAACCCTACTCTGATGCAGAAATACCAGATTTTACGATTATGAGACACATGTACACGCATAAAGACAACTTTCATGGTCAGAAGATATAGCCAGTGCTCGACAAACCCGGTCGCCAACTCGCCAGCTGCGATCGGATATTGGCTTGTGGCCAGTAACCTTTCCCCTGCTCTGCAAAAAAAAAATCCCCTGTTCGTAAAAAAAAAAAATTCGTAGTTGATTGGCTGTGACGTGGGATGGAGTTGCCAGGACTTCAAACCGCCCTTTCTGCACGGGTAAGTAATGGGGGGGAGGGGGTTGAGTGCGTGCGTGTCTGCTGCTGCTCCTCCTCCTCCTCCTCATATCCTGTATAATTGTGTCAGCTCCTATAATTTACAATTTACTGATCCGGTCATGGAGGAGTTTGGACAGATTCTTCAGGTGGGGGGAATTTAATGCACTTTAAATATTTATATACTATAGACACTGATACTGTACATCCTTCCCCCTCTCTCCAGTGCTCCCACTGCCCGCACGGGTCGGAACATACTGTAAAAGCCGGGGGTTTTCCCTCCCCCCCCTCCGGTCCGCGCGGGTCACATACTGTACTGTCCGGGGTGTTTCTCGCCCCCCCCCCCCCCTCCGGTGTTCCCGCTGCCCGCGCGGGTCACGTAGTGGCCGGGGTGTTTCTCGCCCCCCCCCCCTCCGGTGTTCACCCTGCCCGCGCCAGTCATGTAGTGGCCGGGGTGTTCCCGCTGCCCGCGCGGGTCACGTAGTGGCCGGGGTGTTTCTCGCCCACCCCCCCTCCGGTGTTCCCGCTGCCCGCGCGGGTCACGTAGTGGCCGGGGTGTTTCTCGCCCACCCCCCCTCCGGTGTTCCCGCTGCCAGCGCGGGTCACGTAGTGGCCGGGGTGTTTCTCGCCCACCCCCCCTCCGGTGTTCCCCCTGCCCGCGCGGGTCACGTAGTGGCCGGGGTGTTTCTCGCCCACCCCCCCTCCGGTGTTCCCGCTGCCAGCGCGGGTCACGTAGTGGCCGGGGTGTTTCTCGCCCACCCCCCCTCCGGTGTTCCCGCTGCCAGCGCGGGTCACGTAGTGGCCGGGGTGTTTCTCGCCCCACCCCCCCTCCGGTGTTCCCGCTGCCAGCGCGGGTCTGCAGATGTTGCAGTTGCCGGTGATTCTCTCCCCTCGGTGCTCCCGTTGCTCGCGCGGGGCGGGAGGAAGTAGCGGGGTGTTTCTCCCCTCCGGTGCACGTCCCTTCCCGTGTGTGTGTATGGGTATGAGAGAGAGATTGAGTGTGTGTGTGTGTGTGTGTGTGTGTGTGTGTGTGTGTGTGTGTGTGTGTGTGTGTGTGTGTGTGTGTGTGTGTGTGTGTGTGTGTGTGTGTGTGTGTGTGTGTGTGTGTGTGTGTGTGTGTGTGTGTGTGTGTGTGTGTGAATATGTGTGTATGGGAGAGAGAGATTTTGTGTGTGTGTGTGTATGGGTATGAGAGAGAATGTGTGTGTGCAGGACACCAGAGGTAACCCCCCAGTCAGTCACCCCACCCCCCACCCAGTCAGTCACCCAGTCAGTCAAAGTCACCCAGTCAGTCATCCCACCCCCCCCACCCCGTCAGCCATACGGTCAGCCATCCCACCCCCCCACCCCGTCAGTCAACCCACCCCGTCAGTCATCCCACCCCCGTCAGTCAAAAGTCAGTCATCCCCCGCCCCCCCCCCCCACCCAGTCAGTCATCCCACCCCTCCCACCCACCCAGTCAGTCAGTTACCCCCCCCAGTCAGTTACCCCCCCCCCCGTCAGTCAGTTACCCCCGTCTCTCCACCCCCTCTCTGTCTCTCTCTCTCCCCTCTCTGTCTCTCTCTCTCCCCTCTCTGTCTCTCTCTCTCCCCTCTCTGTCTCTCTCTCTCCCCTCTCTGTCTCTCTCTCTCCCCTCTCTGTCTCTCTCTCTCCCCTCTCTGTCTCTCTCTCTCCCCTCTCTGTCTCTCTCTCTCCCCTCTCTGTCTCTCTCTCTCCCCTCTCTGTCTCTCTCTCTCCCCTCTCTGTCTCTCTCTCTCCCCTCTCTGTCTCTCTCTCTCCCCTCTCTGTCTCTCTCTCTCCCCTCTCTGTCTCTCTCTCTCCCCTCTCTGTCTCTCTCTCTCCCCTCTCTGTCTCTCTCTCTCCCCTCTCTGTCTCTCTCTCTCCCCTCTCTGTCTCTCTCTCTCCCCTCTCTGTCTCTCTCTCTCCCCTCTCTGTCTCTCTCTCTCCCCTCTCTGTCTCTCTCTCTCCCCTCTCTGTCTCTCTCTCTCCCCTCTCTGTCTCTCTCTCTCCCCTCTCTGTCTCTCTCTCTCCCCTCTCTGTCTCTCTCTCTCCCCTCTCTGTCTCTCTCTCTCCCCTCTCTGTCTCTCTCTCTCCCCTCTCTGTCTCTCTCTCTCCCCTCTCTGTCTCTCTCTCTCCCCTCTCTGTCTCTCTCTCTCCCCTCTCTGTCTCTCTCTCTCCCCTCTCTGTCTCTCTCTCTCCCCTCTCTGTCTCTCTCTCTCCCCTCTCTGTCTCTGTCTCTCCCCTCTCTGTCTCTCTCTCTCCCCTCTCTGTCTCTCTCTCCCCCTCTCTGTCTCTCTCTCTCCCCCTCTCTGTCTCTCTCTCTCCCCCTCTCTGTCTCTCTCTCTCCCCCTCTCTGTCTCTCTCTCTCCCCCTCTCTGTCTCTCTCTCCCCCCCCTCTCTGTCTCTCTCTCCCCCCCCTCTCTGTCTCTCTCTCTCCCCCCCCTCTCTGTCTCTCTCTCTCCCCCCCCTCTCTGTCTCTCTCTCTCCCCCCCCTCTCTGTCTCTCTCTCTCCCCCCCCTCTCTGTCTCTCTCTCTCCCCCCCCTCTCTGTCTCTCTCTCTCCCCCCCCTCTCTGTCTCTCTCTCTCCCCCCCCTCTCTGTCTCTCTCTCTCCCCCCCCTCTCTGTCTCTCTCTCTCCCCCCCCTCTCTGTCTCTCTCTCTCCCCCCCCTCTCTGTCTCTCTCTCTCCCCCCCCTCTCTGTCTCTCTCTCTCCCCCCCCTCTCTGTCTCTCTCTCTCCCCCCCCTCTCTGTCTCTCTCTCTCCCCCCCCTCTCTGTCTCTCTCTCTCCCCCCCCTCTCTGTCTCTCTCTCTCCCCCCCCTCTCTGTCTCTCTCTCTCCCCCCCCTCTCTGTCTCTCTCTCTCCCCCCCCTCTCTGTCTCTCTCTCTCCCCCCCCTCTCTGTCTCTCTCTCTCCCCCCCCCTCTCTGTCTCTCTCTCTCCCCCCCCTCTCTGTCTCTCTCTCTCCCCCCCCTCTCTGTCTCTCTCTCTCCCCCCCCTCTCTGTCTCTCTCTCTCCCCCCCCTCTCTGTCTCTCTCTCTCCCCCCCCTCTCTGTCTCTCTCTCTCCCCCCCCTCTCTGTCTCTCTCTCTCCCCCCCCTCTCTGTCTCTCTCTCTCCCCCCCCTCTCTGTCTCTCTCTCTCCCCCCCCTCTCTGTCTCTCTCTCTCCCCCCCCTCTCTGTCTCTCTCTCTCCCCCCCCTCTCTGTCTCTCTCTCTCCCCCCCCTCTCTGTCTCTCTCTCTCCCCCCCCTCTCTGTCTCTCTCTCTCCCCCCTCTCTGTCTCTCTCTCTCCCCCCTCTCTGTCTCTCTCTCTCCCCCCTCTCTGTCTCTCTCTCTCCCCCCTCTCTGTCTCTCTCTCTCCCCCCTCTCTGTCTCTCTCTCTCCCCCCTCTCTGTCTCTCTCTCTCCCCCCTCTCTGTCTCTCTCTCTCCCCCCTCTCTGTCTCTCTCTCTCCCCCCTCTCTGTCTCTCTCTCTCCCCCCTCTCTGTCTCTCTCTCTCCCCCCTCTCTGTCTCTCTCTCTCCCCCCTCTCTGTCTCTCTCTCTCCCCCCTCTCTGTCTCTCTCTCTCCCCCCTCTCTGTCTCTCTCTCTCCCCCCTCTCTGTCTCTCTCTCTCCCCCCTCTCTGTCTCTCTCTCTCCCCCCTCTCTGTCTCTCTCTCTCCCCCCTCTCTGTCTCTCTCTCTCCCCCCTCTCTGTCTCTCTCTCTCCCCCCTCTCTGTCTCTCTCTCTCCCCCCTCTCTGTCTCTCTCTCTCCCCCCTCTCTGTCTCTCTCTCTCCCCCCTCTCTGTCTCTCTCTCTCCCCCCTCTCTGTCTCTCTCTCTCCCCCCTCTCTGTCTCTCTCTCTCCCCCCTCTCTGTCTCTCTCTCTCCCCTCTCTGCCTCTGTCCCCTCTCTGCCTCTGTCCCCTCTCTGCCTCTGTCCCCTCTCTGCCTCTGTCCCCTCTCTGCCTCTGTCCCCTCTCTGCCTCTGTCCCCTCTCTGCCTCTGTCCCCTCTCTGCCTCTGTCCCCTCTCTGCCTCTGTCCCCTCTCTGCCTCTGTCCCCTCTCTGCCTCTGTCCCCTCTCTGCCTCTGTCCCCTCTCTGCCTCTGTCCCCTCTCTGCCTCTGTCCCCTCTCTGCCTCTGTCCCCTCTCTGCCTCTGTCCCCTCTCTGCCTCTGTCCCCTCTCTGCCTCTGTCCCCTCTCTGTCTCTGTCCCCTCTGTCCCCTCTCTGTCTCTCTCCCTCCCCTCTCTGTCTCTCTCCCCTCTCTGTCTCTCTCCCCTCTCTGTCTCTCTCCCCTCTCTGTCTCTCTCCCCTCTCTGTCTCTCTCCCCTCTCTGTCTCTCTCCCCTCTCTGTCTCTCTCCCCTCTCTGTCTCTCTCCCCTCTCTGTCTCTCTCCCCTCTCTGTCTCTCTCCCCTCTCTGTCTCTCTGTCTCTCTGACGCTCTGCCTCACACTCTGGATCTGGATATCTTATTTACCCTGTGTATCTTAACTGCCCTATACTACACCGAAATAACCTATATTCTGCTTTCTTCCAGATCTGACTCAAGCTTCACACGGGAGACATTGGAACCCCCCCTAAGCCAGAAGACAGGTAGGAAACACATCCCCTCCAATGTAAAACATTGCGGGAATTAGGGTACCTGGACATTGAGGGACTGCGGATCAGGTAAGATCCCAGGCGGGATTGCTGCTTTAAATATTGTGAAGCGGGGGCATCCAGACACTGGTTAAGGGGTGCAGGAAACTAGTCATTCATTTCTGGCTTTTTTTTCTAGATCCGACATTTATACGCACATACACTCAATCTCACACACACATACACACACACACACATACACACACACGTAACAAGGACTAATTGTAGTATAATGTAATACAATAAATAAACTTATGTCAAAAACGAATGTTCTTATTCGGGAATTTATTCAATTTATTTTATTTATGTATTTTTTTTTAAAGCGGGGGCGGGGTTGGGGGCGGGACTAGGGGCGGGACTAGGTGGCGAGTAGATTTTTTGGTTCGGCGAGTAGATTTTTGGGTGATTTGTCAAGCACTGGATATAGCTATATGTAGTAAGAAACAGATCGTTCCTCGGATGTGCCCAACACATTGAGGACAGTGTCTCAGGCAAAAACAGAAAGATGATTACCCTTATATATGCACGGGCTGAGAGTAATAAAATGCCTCTGCATCGAGAGGGACAATACTCAGAGCTGCTCTAAAACACTTAAGAGGGAGCATCAACACAAAAACCTCAGGGTTAAAGGACTCTGCCAGGAAATTTACAGTACAAGCAACTCACCCTGCGTTGTACTCCAGTCAAGGCCTCCAACAAAGAGCTTTCTGTAAAAGAGAAACAGTGTTAAATGTGCAAGAAAACCATAGCTGCTCTCACTCCCTGTTGGGGGGCCTGAGATCTCTCAAGTATTAAATTGAATTTTGAAAGGCCCTCATAGAGACCTCGGGAAAACATGATGACTCCTTTCAGAAAATAAAGACAGATAAAATCTCCAAACGAGAAATGCCTAAAGGAAGTATAAAAAAAAAACTTTCAATGCTGGGTCTTTCACCTGAAGGCTATGGATCCTATTCCAGAAAACACTAAACATATTTACAAACATCAAGTCACCCTGCAGCCGATTCATATGGACCAGTTACCGCGCTGTGTGACAATCACATGGGATTTATTCAACCGCATATAGATGAGACAACCTTCAGGTGACCTCAATCTTTTAGGAGCAGTTAATAAAGCACTTTTACCTTTACGCTACAAAGAACATTGAGATTTACAGCCAATTATTGCAAAACCACTCGTGCCGTTTCTTAGGAGCTGTGAAATCCTGCAAGCCAATATAGAGTGAAACTAGAGAAGTCACAAGTGGGGAGACACCAATTTAGGACGAAACTAAAATTCAGGACCAGAAACCTACATGCAGCGCTAACAATGCCACAGATTCCAGCTGCTCCTCACCCCAGGCATGCACGATACAGGGCCGGGACACAAAAAGGTGCGAAGCAGCTGCTAGGAGTGAGTGTGATATAGATATATCAGAATACCTTTCCCGGGTGTACCTGAAACTGAATTAGATAGTCAAAAAGTAGGAAAATTCAGGCATCCACAAGACTTTGAGGAAAAAAATGCAAAATAATCATTTATTTAACCAACTTTTCGACTTAAACAAAATGCTTGAGAAAGCCTTATGTACAAGTCAAAACGTTAAATACATGACTATTTTGCTTTTTTTTTTTCAAGTCCTGTAAGTGCCCGAACTTTTTCTACATTTTGGCACCAATTCTGCAACATAGTACAATATGGTGGGTAGCACAAAGCATAATATACATACAAATTAAAACCATAAAAGAATAGCTAATTAGGTCCCACTCGAAGAAACGTACAATCAGTTCTACATATGTGAAGGTACTAATCCTGATAAATACGACATTGTTACACTGAACTACAGATTCTAGGCCTCTTATTGCTTTTAAAATGTCCCTGCAAAGTACTCATCTCGGGGGCCTTCTCTACGTGGGATTAAATGACACGCCCAATCGGAGTAATAAGCAGGTGCCGTAAAGAGCCATTACTTAGACAAAGGCTGAACCAGTCAGACCAGTTCCCAGGCCAAACATCACACCAGGCATCACATATAGACCTTAACGGACACCGTGTGCATGGGGACTATATGCCTGCCGCACTCGCATACAAACCCAGGGGGGAGGGGTGTTATCAGCGGGATCTTACATTATAAAGAACCCAGTAACAGATGCACGTTCATATACACATTTTAGAGCTCATATTATGTTTTTTACACTTTGGAGGGCAGGAGGTACAAGGTCACACTAGGTACACTACAATGCGCATGATATCAGGGCCAGTTTGCAGGTCATAAAAGAAGCCTCATAGAACCCAGACTGAGGCCCCAAGTCATCCGCCGGGTGAGGTGAACCGTCTAACGCTCCCCAACACCCGGCCTCTCACTCCTGATCACGGGTCTCTCGGGCTCCCCCCGAGTCACGGGCCTCTCACCACTTCCCTGCCCCAATCACAGGCCTCTCTGATCATGTTTATAATGCCGCCTCGGGCCCATCACGCTCCCCCGGGTCACAGGCCTCTCGACCACCCCCACCCCCAGAGGCCTCACACCCCGGGCTCTCCTCGCCACTCTTACCCAATCTCGTCTCCGCCCAGGCTGTTCATGGTGATTCGGGCGGTCGCTGCTCGGCCGATGCTTGGTTTTTCGTCCCTGCCACCCGCTTCTCTCACCCGGAATCTACGCAGCGCCGCCCGCTTCGGCCAACGGTAACAGGCGCGAGGCTACGGGGTTTCCAGGCAGGGGGTTCGCGCTCAACGTCATTACGCACTCGAGGGCCGCAGTGCACGATGGGAAATGTAGTTTCGGTCACAGCTTGGCGTCTCTCGGCACGTGGCGTTGTGGCGTCACTCTGCTTGTTATACCCATCTCTTACGTCATAGTTTAACAAACCTGGAATACATTTTTTCCTTTTTACCTCATTCTGTTTCTAATGACATCAGCTCTGTATCTCAGTGGGAGTAAAACAGGAAGCCCCCAGCTCTGTTGGTCTGACAGAAAAAGGTCCAGCAACTGAGCCCAGAACTATTTACTTTACAGACTGTGAGAATCATGGGTTTGTACAGAAATAAAAAACAGTGACTGACCGCAGATCAGTGACAGTTGACGTCTGTTTTAAATGGTGTCTGTTTTTTGCCTACTCCCATCCTGGTTCTCCGCAAGTCACCTCTGCCTCTTTGTTCATCCAACATCATACCTGCACAGCGCCACCAAGCATCCGTACGTGTTTCCCTGTTTGTATCTTCATCAGGGAGAGGTGGCTATACAGAAATAATTCCCTTTTGTACCTACTTCTCTCATCAACACAATATTAGTGGGTATAAGGTAAGACGTAGTTCTGTATAGCCACCATTCCCTGATGAAGCTATAAACAGCGAAACGCATAGGGACGCTTGTGCAGGTATTACGTGGTGACGGATGAACGTAGAGGCGGAGACTTGCAGAGAACCAGGAAGGGAGCAGGCAACACGTCAACACCACTATTTCCCGGCAGGGCCGCCAACAGAAATCCTGGGGCCCAGGACAAACTTTAAGTAGGGCCGCCCTCCGCGTTGGCAGTATTGCCAGCCGTCCCCCCATTTCACACCTCACGAGCCCGCTCTCTTCCCCCCCTCTTCCCATGTATTTCTCTCCCTTCCATCTCACCCCCTCTCACTCCTCGCATGTATTTCTCTCCCCTGAATCTCACTCTTACTCCCTCTTTTCCTCACTCACCCCTTCTCTCCCTTCCCTCCGTCAATTACCCCACGCTCACTCATTCCCTCCCTGCCCTCACACAATTCCCCCCACAAGATATATACCAAAAAACTTTCCACCCCTAAATACATACAAAACAAATCCCCACCCCCCAAATATATACAACCTCCCCCACCCCCCAATAGCATACAAAAAAAACACTTATCCAATACATATATAAAAAAATACATATAACCCCCCCCACACACACACACAAAACCTCCACAATATATATCAAAAATACTCCAACCCATATAAAAATTCCCCAAGGCCCCCAATACATATACAAATTCCGCAAGCCCCCCAATACATATGTAACAATGTATGTCTTTTTTGCCTATCTTTCCCCACCCTGTTATTGTTATTATTGTTTGTTCTTGTATAGCGCTGCTAGTTTTACGTAGCGCTTTACGGAGACATTTTGCAGACAGTCCCTGCCCCATGGATCTCGGCACGCCAGATGGTCCATTTTCTTTTTGCGCTTCAATTTCGTCATCTCCTACATTCCCAGTTCAAAGAATGTAAAAGCGGACACTCTCTTCCGCCAATTCCTGATGGACGACATAGCTGAGGATCACACAGAACCTATACTGCCTGCTTCCCGGACTATTGTGGCAGCCACCTTCGATGCCTTGGAGAACATCGTTCGCGATCAGTCTCGGATCCCGGGTGGCATTGTCTTCCTGGTTGGTTGGCTCAACGTGTCGCCACACTTCCATCAAGGAGTTCCCAAATGAGGTCACAACTCCAGGTGCGCCGGGCACCTGAGTGTGAGGAGGAGTACAGAACTCAAGGAGCTGACATTTTGGTGGCCTGAGATTTGTGGGACCGTCGTTACAGCATGCCCTGTGTGCACCCGGCCCAAGTCTCCTAGGAGTCGTCTGGCGGGTCTCCTCCGACCTCTTCCTTTTCCAGATCATCCATGGACTTCATCGTGCACCTACCCCCATCCATGGGAATGACCATAATTCTGATGGTGGATTGCTCATGAAACAGACCCATTTCGTTTCCTTAAAATCTGGACGCGGCTTCGTGGCTACAGGTCGCTGTTTATATATCCTCACCTCAGCCACACGGTTCCGTCCCGTTTGTGGCGAGCATCCGTTACACTGTGTTCCG
Source organism: Ascaphus truei (assembly GCF_040206685.1). Classification (NCBI taxonomy): domain Eukaryota; kingdom Metazoa; phylum Chordata; class Amphibia; order Anura; family Ascaphidae; genus Ascaphus; species Ascaphus truei. The sequence continues at coordinate 36,365,083 of NC_134490.1, forward strand.
ATTTGGCCGATAGATTTTTACAGATGAAATCATACAATCAAAAAACTCATGAATATTACTATACAAAGTCATATAACACACATTTTGGGGCATATTTGAAATCAGCCTGATTTTAAATATACAACAAAATGTGAATCAATAAATACTAATGAGTGTAAATATACAACGAATTAAAGTTAATATAAAATAGTGATTTAATTAAATGTAATAACTTAATATAATTACGTGAGTGTCATCAAATAGAGTAGGATGTTTTTTAATGTTACTCTTCTGAGTTATGAGTTTGGGTAGAGGCTATTTTCCCTGGCGAACCGGGTATATAAAGGCATTTGTTCAGTTTTATTTTGCTGGCAGCCAGATAAATAAGGGACTTGTTAAGCCTTATTTAACAGGCAGAAGAATAAATAATTCATTTTGTTCAACCTAACCTTTACCCTAACATGCCAGCCTAATCCTTATAATTACAGCCTAAACCTGATATGACAGCCTAACCCTTACCCTAATCTGCCATCATAAATCCAATATGCCAGCATAACTAGGCGAGGTAGTTGGAGGGTAAATATAATTTCTGTGGTCAGCCTTTAATTCATAAATACTCAAGTAATTTGTATATTCTGTCAGATTATAAATACTCAGTGATATAGTATCACTCTAAATTGATTGTATTGCTCTGCGTGTTATTTTATTACTCAACATCTTATTATATCACTCTGCATGTTATTATATTATATCACTGCATCCTATTATATTATATGCATGTTATTATATCGCTCTGCGTGTTATTATATCACTGCATGTTATTATATCACTGCGTGGAAAGATGGTGGAGCACTGCAAAAAATAGGGCTGGAGGCAGATCAGTGAAAAATAAAATGCTTTAATGGAAATGCATGGTAGCAAAAGCTACATTAAAAGGGTCCTCTAACGCGTTTCGCGCTTTAGTAGCGCTTTATCAAAGAGTCTTTTTGAGTCTAAAGCGCTACTAAAGCGCGAAACGCGTTAGAGGACCCTTTTAATGTAGCTTTTGCTACCATGCATTTCCATTAAAGCATTTTATTTTTCACTGATCTGCCTCCAGCCCTATTTTTTGCAGTGCTCCACCATCTTTCCACGCATACTTTATCTACAAAACGGGACGGATGCACGCTTTCATGGAGCAGAAGGGGTTTACAATGTGAGTTATTTACTCTTATTTCTGAATATTGTGACTGTGACCATAGGGTATTTGCAGGGCTCCAGCCTATGGTTCAGGATACCATCCCTCTATATAGTGATTGCACTGGGAGACCCTTTATATAAGGGCTTCCATGTGATTTCATTTTGAGGGTGGTTACACTTTTTCTGTCCATGTTGGGCTTTATATGGTGAGCTATATACCCTGTCACATATATACATATTTTTTCATTGACCTACTATACCCCGGACTCCTAGGCTATATTGCCATCATTGTTCAATGCTGGATTTAGAAGCACCATACAGAGATTCATTTCTCATCCTTTGCTGCTTATTATATCACTGCATGTTATTATACCGTTCTCCATGTTATTATATCGTTCTGCATCTTATTATATTGCTCTGCATGCTAGTATATCACTCTGCGTGTTATTTCACTATGCGTGTTACTATATCACTCTGTATGCTATTATAGCTCTCCGTCTGCTATTACATATCTGCATTTTATTATATCTCTTTGCCTGTTCTTATATTGCTCTAAAGTGAAAGGGTGACAATTCGTGCTTCCAAACTATTTGCAGTCAGACTCCCTCCTCCTTCACATTGTGCCTAGCACAGGCAGGGTTAAACCTGGAATGTGACAATACTAGTCAGATCAAAGCTCCCGTTGTCAGCAGAAAATCCATCCAGGAGGTGATGTGTTCAGGAGCAAAGTGCAGAGCGAAGATGCGGGTGGGGTCCTGTGCAGGGGAACGTGTTTGGAATCCTAATAATTATCTCTCTGCACAAAATTTTAATCGCTCTGTTATTACATTGCTCTGCATGTTATTATATCTCTCTGCGTGTTATTATATTGCTCTGCGTGATATTATATCGCTCTGCATGTTATTATATCGCTTTGCATGTTATTATATCTCTCTATGTGTTATTATATCTCTCTGCGTGTTATTATATCTCTCTGCGTGTTATTATATCTCTCTGCGTGTTATTATATCTCTCTGCGTGTTATTATATCGATCTGCATGTTATTATATCGATCTGCATGTTATTATATCTCTCTGCGTGTTATTATATCGCTCTGCATGTTATTATATCACTCTGCATGTAATTATATTGGCCCATCTGTTATTATAGCGCAGGGCCACAAAGTACACAAGTCCTCTTCTACACATGTGACAATACATGTCTCCTCCCACACATATGAGATAATACATGTCTCCTCCCACACATATGATAATACATGTCCCCTTCCACACATGTAATAATACATGTCTCCTCCCACGCATATTTATTTATTTACATGTCTCCTCCCACACATATGATAATACATGTCCCCTTCCACACATGTAATAATACATGTCTCCTCCCACACATATGATAATACATGTCCCCTTCCACACGTAATAATACATGTCCCCTTCCAGACATAGCTCCTCCCTGTCCTGTGGCCCCTCCCCTCTCTGTTGTCCCTCCCGTGTATATTTGACTCCCCCCCCCCCGATTGATACGCCCCTCCACGATTGATACGCCCCTCCACGATTGATACGCCCCTCCACGATTGATACGCCCCTCCACGATTGATACACCCCTCCACGATTGATACGCCCCTCCACATTTGCCCCGTAAAGCTCCCACGTACCTTTCTCCAGCCATCAGCTTCAGGCCCCGCCTCTCTCCTGGCATTTCACTCATGCACTCTCAAACTCCGCCCCTCTCCTGGCAACTCCCTCACCACTACTATGTGCTCGTTGGCCCCGCCCCCTCATTTTACCAGCCACGCCCTCTGCCCTGACCCTTATACCCCAGCTGCGATGCCCCCTCCGTCCTTTTCCCGGTGCCCGGTCTCCAGTCTTTCCTCGCCATGTCCTCCTCGGATCGGATCTTCGCGGAGGGGGAGAGCTGTCACGCCGCCTGGAAGGATGCGGCCGCGGGATACGATGAGACGGACACTCACCTACAGATCATGGGCAAGCCTGTGATGGAGAGGTGGGAGACACCGTACATGCACAGCCTGGCAGGGGCAGCGTCAAGCAGAGGTATACAGTACTGCAGGGACACCTATATACACAGTACATACGTGTGTGTGTATACATTTGGGACTATATATATATATATATATTTGAGATATATGAAGAAGTGCAGACAAAACTCCGAAACGTTCATAATCTTTTTTTTAATTTTCTGATTAAGACCTGGAGTCTGTACTTCTCCATTCGTTATACAATATCACTATTTTTGCAGCTTGCACCCAGTCTGTTAACTCTATATATTATTTTTTTTAAATACAACGATATATTCTCGAATACTGCAGGGAGCTACAAATATACATACACACCACTTGAAGTACACATGAAGAAGAAACCTATGAGGTTTGGAAAGCCCTGTACTATAATCTCGTCTATAACGGAGTGTAATGTTGGTCCGCTAAAAGGTATCACCACCTGCAACGAATTTACACCTTGTGTACACATGGATGCAGCAGCCAGAGATACCTGTATATATTATAACATTTATATTCCCATAGTGTGTGTGAGCGAGTGATATTATATATAGAGTGCCGGGCACGCTGCTATGTGAAGAGCTGCACGTGTGTTGTATGGATCTGGTCTGTGAAGTTGGTATGTGTGGCTCAGAATAGCCTCATGCAGTGTCACATTTAGTGACAGCTGCGTGGTGGTGGGAGGTGTGGCTGGTAGAGGGGAGGAGGGGGCAAAGTTGGGACTGTAACCCTCATTTCTCCCTCTTGCTCTTTTTTTAGCTCCTCCTTGGCTCTGAAGTTACTTATTTCTGCTGACTCCATTTATGGGGCTGTCATGGGGTCGCCTGGATTTTATTCTGCTCTGAATCCCATGTGCCCCTTCTGAGCAGGGTTTATACAGGGACCAAAATATGTCCGAAGCTTATTTTATAGGGGGGGTTCAGAATAATTGTGTGTGACGTCACTAATATATAACGAGTCAGACAGAATGCAGGTCCCTAGATTCTGCTGTTGATGTTCTCTATCCCCTCTCTCTGCAGGGGGTCGCGTGCTGGAGATTGGCTTCGGCATGGCCATAGCAGCCAGTAAAGTGGAGGAGTATAACATACAGGAGCACTGGATTGTGGAGTGTAACGACGGCGTCTTTGAACGGCTGCAGGAATGGGCCAAGAAGCAACCACACAAGGTGACGTGAGAGACACCAGTCATACCAGACGTGGGCAAATTCAGATCAATTCCTGGTGTCGGATCCTTGTCACTGTGTCCTATGCACCAAGCATTAGATTGTAAACCCGGTGGTTCTGAGAATTGTGCTTGAAAAGTGCTGCACCGTGAGCGAACACAAAGAAATGCACAGTGCAGGGGGGAGAGCTGATCTCTAACCCACAGAGCTCACCGCCTGTTACTCGGGTTTAGTTGCATTTGGAGTCCCAGAGCGGTCCAGGGAGGGTTAGTGGGTGTGATGAAAGGGGGGTACAGTGGTGTTTATCAGGGGCATTTACTCAAAGGTCTCCAATTATATAGACTGAAGTATGTTACTCTAAGATGTTGGAGCATTTGTATCCCTGTTTTGCAGCTGCTGAGTGCAGCTATATTTAAATGACCATTAAATTAATATTGACATTATTGAATGTGGCTCCTATTCCATGGTGAAGGTGGCTCTGGTGGGGTCAGTGGGCGCTGGTTCTGGGGGTCAGTAAACACAGGCACTTGTTCTGGGGTGAGGCTCAGTGGGCACAGGCGCTGGTTCTGGGGTGAGGCTCAGTGGGCACAGGCGCTGGTTCTGGGGTGAGGCTCAGTGGGCACAGGTGCTGGTTCTGGGGTGAGGCTCAGTGGGCACAGGCGCTGGTTCTGGGGTGAGGCTCAGTGGGCACAGGCACTGGTTCTGGGGTGGGTGTCAGTGGGCACAGGCGCTGGTTCTGGGGTGGGTGTCAGTGTGCACAGGTGCTGGTTCTGGGGTGGGGGTCAGTGGGCACAGGCGCTGGTTCTGGGGTGGGTGTCACTGGGCACAGGTGCTGGGGTGGGGGTCAGGGGGCGCTGGTTCTGGGGTGGGGGTCAGAGGGCACAGGTGCTGGTTCTGGGGTGAGGCTCAGTGGGCACAGGCACTGGTTCTGGGGTGAGGCTCAGTGGGCACAGGCACTGGTTCTGGGGTGGGTGTCAGTGGGCACAGGCGCTGGTTCTGGGGTGGGGGTCAGGGGGCGCTGGTTCTGGGGTGGGGGTCAGGGGGCACAGGCACTGGTTCTGGGGTGAGGCTCACTGGGCACAGGCGCTGGTTCTGGGGTGAGGCTGTGGGCACAGGCGCTGGTTGTGGGGTGACGCTCAGTGGGCACAGGCGCTGGTTCTGGGGTGAGGCTCAGTGGGCACAGGCACTGGTTCTGGGGTGGGTGTCAGTGGGCACAGGCGCTGGTTCTGTGGTGGGGATCAGGGGGCACAGGCGCTGGTTCTGGGGTGGTCAGTGGGCACAGCGCTGATTCTGGGGTGGGGGTCAGTGGGCACTAGTTCTGGAGTGGGGGTCAGTGGGCACAGAAGCTGCTCAGCTGGTTCTGGTTTTGACTCTGCTTCTCCTCTGCAGATCGTGCCCATCAAGGGGCTATGGGAGGATGTGGTGCCGACATTACCAGATGGACACTTTGACGGTAAGAGGACTAAGCGCTGTGTGATGTGCCCCCCACTTTATGTAGCCCACCTGCTTACGCTGCTCTTTCTGCACAGGGATCCTATATGACACATACCCTCTGTCTGAGGACACCTGGCACACGCATCAGTTCAACTTCATCAAGGTAACATCCTATTCGTCATACAGACACTGGTGCCCTGATGGGGGTTAATAATGCAATATCCGTGAAAGCAAAAAAGTATACTGTACATGGTAAATCACTCGCTGTTAGAACTTGTTATAATAATATTGGTTCTCCTGAATTGCAGATAGTGTACACAGCGCTGCACATAGTCGCAGTCGCTGCCCAGAGACTATTAGAATCTAACACTTGGTAGCTGAGGCACAGGAAGCTGATACTGAGATTTGGACCCAGTTTTTGTTCTTGTGGCTCAGCTGCTCCTCTGCACAATGTCAGTTTTTCAGAGTTCTAATATTCAGGTCCCAGACTCTGGGAGTTGAGGCTCGGAGATATAACTGTCTCAGTGATCTCTTGTTTATTTCCACAGGCTCATGGTTACCGCCTGCTCAAACCTGGAGGAATCCTCACATACTGCAACTTGACGTCCTGGGGAGAGCTACTCAAAGCAAAGTACAACGACATAGAGAAAATGTTCCAGGTAAGAGGTCACTGCAGAACCCCCCTTCACCATGAGTAACCTGCTCTCCCTTCCCCACGCCAAAACTTACTTCCCATACTCCTGCTACACCAAGAGCACCTGCACTCACCTTTCTGTTTTCAGTAGTCCTCTGCAAAACTAGGCCTAATCGCCTGCATCCCCTTTACTATTGTCACTCAGAGCTACACTGTCTGGGTCCTGTCCGAATGACCCGCTCTAACATGCAGCTCCCGTTTCAGGAGACACAGACTCCTCACCTGCTGGAAGCCGGGTTCAAAAGTGAGAATATCAGCACCAGCGTCATGGACCTGATTCCCCCTGAGGACTGCAGATATTACGCCTTCCCTAAGATGATCACACCCTTCATTATCAAAGTTTGAGCAGCGGTGTCTGGGAGACCCACATCTTGCACAGCAGGCGGTTGGTGTCACTGATAGGTGCAGACGCTGGCTTCCCCCTCGAAGCAGCAGCGGCTGCATCAATCACAACATATGGCTAGGACTCGAGGAACTACATGTGCCTTTTTATACGTCTGCTAACCCTTTGCTGGCAGAGGCCTGTAACCTATTGCAGAGCAATAGATCTATAATAGGCAGAGCAACGCACTGCAGGTGGCGGACAATGAGGTTACGTGAATTGTTTGGTTCGATATCACTAAATAAAGATATAAAGACTGTGCTTCCTTATTGTATAATGATCATTTATTTGTAAAACGCCAACATATTCTGCAGCGCGGTACAATGGGGTTACAGAGAGATGTAAATTACATATATTGCAAGTATTCAACCCTGATTAGGGCTCAATAAAAACATTTCCATTCATTCCTCTGCGCACAAGATCCCTCATCACTTCTAACTCTTATCTTACTGTAAGTGGCCTGTGTCTCGTGAGGTGGTAAAGTCTGTGCGTCTTGGAGCCCACATCTCGCACACACCCTCAGCCAGTAGAACTTGGCTTCACTGAAGTGTTTTGTCTTTACTGATTGACTAACAATTGCACCTAAGTTTTCACAATACATTTGTTATATTTTGTCTGGACATAAGTAGAAATTTGTCTCAACCAAAATGTACCAGTGTACAGCTTGCAAACAGCACAAGATGCAAAGCAGTGTCACCGCGGGAGAGAAGGGTAACGGGTGTAACAGAAGCCTTTTATCAGCAGAATTTGAGTCTGAATCTCACAGGATAAGTCTAGTTGGAAAGAAAGGAGAAGGGGGCAAGTTTTGTGGGGAGTTGACAAATATCTGAGCTATTTACTCCACTGCAACCTCGAATTTACTACTAAATATCACTAGCAGAACTCTCCTTCCTGTCCCTGTATCAAACAGGCTGCATATTTCTCTGTAGATTCTGTGCTTTGATTAACTAAAAGACCCAGGAGTCATGTTTTCTGCTGCCTGCATGTCACTGTCATATCTCCTGAGACTTCAGTGAGTGTCTCTCGTGGTCTAACATTACAAGCAATAAGGCCAGAGGCAGAAATGTGTGTACAGTATTGTCGAGAGAGGGGATTTGGCCCGGGATTAAAGGGGTTACACCCCATTTGGCCACCCTCTACTCTCACCTGGGAAGCAAGGGATTAACTGGACTGGGGTCCAGTAATGTGGTTTTGCCTTGCTTCAGCCATCCAACGGTTTATTCCCCTGTAAAAATGTATTGTTTCTGTTCCAGTGACTGCACCACACAAACACTGGGATCCATCCGGGAGGGCAAGGGTTAATAGTTGAATAGTGCTTATAGCCCTTTGTTTAAGTTACCCTCAAAGATGCCTGCCTACTAAGGAATGCGACCAAATGTTTAGGAAGCAGCCCCCTGATCAAAGGCTCAGCCACTCTACCTGTTTGCAGGAAGCTGGAGTGGTTTGTGAGTGTTATAACTCACACTTACAAACCATAGTATCCTGCCAGACACCCCATTTGGTAGACTGGTCAAACGCCCGATTTAGGAGTGGGGCTACAGAATGAGTGACCTTATTAAATATAAGAATATTATGAGATGTCCTCGGCTGAACGTGCTAAAAGCTACATATGTGTATTCGTGGGACTGATTCGCACATAAGGATTACAGACACCTGATGTCTAGCCGGTACTAAGAGCCAGATATTAATATCTCTCTTCATTTTAGTATTACACGGTAATATTTAGTCTCATTGGGAGCGTCATGCGTGACGGAATGTATTAATATGTCTCGCGTGCCAGTAAGTAAGGTAACTGCCCTAATTGTTTATACTGGGGGCAGGAACCAAGGAACTGAGTGTTTTTAAGTGTGATACTTCACACTTACAATGGAAGCCAAAATCGGCTTCAAAGAGATTTTTTCTAGCCACCTCGGCATCTAGGGTTAAGAGATGGGTTTGAAATGGTATATAACCCAGTGTTAACCCTTACACAAATGTCTTCATGTATTGCTGTGATGTCAACATCTGAACCTGAATTATGGAAGAAATGGCCCATCCCGTATCCTGATGGCTTTTCTTGTCCAAACATTTAAGTAAGTGTCATATTTTGTCTGTTTTTTGTATATCTCGTATGTTCACCTTTTTCAAGGAATAAATGATATTTTATCATATCTAAGCCTCGTCCAGTTCAACCCAGTTTTATATTTTGGTGGTGTATTATTTCTAGCCTGTCACAAAGCTCCCGTCACAAGTATGTAACAGCAATCAATGTGACTGGAACAATAAGAGATCAACCCTGTGACACAGACAGAGCTTCCACAAGACTCATTAATGAGCACTCAGCAGGAATAAGATTAACGAAGCGCTGGAGCAAACACCACCTTCTGTTCAAATCTCTTTGTGCACTTTCTATTCCACTACAGCATTGAGCAGGGGAGTGACACACGGATGAGATAGGCCTCCCTAACATTGTCTGCTCTTCTCTCCCCCCCCCACCCACTCCACCTCTCTTAGTTCCGTTGCTTTTATATTAAGACTTTCTTTCCATTATTAGACAGTCTTTGTGGCGTGTGCTCTGAGTTCTGCAGATTCCCAGCTCCACTCTGCGGGATACATTCCTTCTCCCATGATAAGAAGCCTGTGAGCTCTCCCAGGTGTGCAGAGAGGGGGATGGGAGGGGGAGGTCAGACAGAAAAAGGAAAACATTCAGCCTTCTCCACAAACAGGCCCATTTATTGGTTTAAATGTACAGGTTCTAAGAGGGATAAGTCTGTAACCCCTTCAGGGCCATCAGAGGCTGCAAAGCAAGATTCCCCCGTACGCAAATAAAAGGAATTAACACAATATCTCAGGCTCAGACTACAGGAGAACGAGCAGAGGATACACGGTGAAGTGTCAGTGCTTTATAAATACACACACAGCATTCTCGGGAATCCCACCTGCCGTTTATTTCCGGTACCAGATGCGCAATCTCTTCTCTCGTTTAATCTTCTTCTGCAAGCTGCAGGATCCCATACAAGAGAGCCTCTGCAGTGGGGGGGCAGCCTGCAGGAACACAGTAAGGGCAAGCACAGTACAATGTGAGTGGCACAGGGAGCTTGCGCAGACAACATATACTCAGTATAATGGGACAGGCTCAGGGAAACTGTGCAGACAACATATATATACACTCCATATAATGGGGCAGGCTCAGGGAAACTGTGCAGACATGATACTCTATAACGGGTGGTTTATTGTCTGAGGAAGGGGCTATGGCCCCAAAACGTAAATGTAGTTCTGCTGATTCTATGCAGTAAAACCCAGCAGTCGCTGTATATCTTTATTTTATCTGTATAATGGGAGAGGCACATGGAGCATGTGCAGACAACACAGATACGCCAAGTATATTTGGGAGGTGGGGGATTAGAGTAGCCTTCGCAGAGACAACAGATTTGCTCAGTCTGATAAGAGGCACCCAAAGACTAAGCTAACAGCGACTTATCCAAGGTCACACAGAGCAGGGACAAAGACACCCACTTCACAGACCAGTGACAAACACAAGGCAGCTCCTTCTACAGTTTGAGTGGCTGCCAGCTAATTAGCTGTGCTGCAGATGACTTCTCTCCTGCTTGTCACTTATATATTACCTGGGACATAGATATCGACTGGGACAATTCTGTCACATCCTCTGACCACTGAGTAGGAGTAATGATAGTAACCTCCTCCGTTAGCACAGCTGTGGGACAAGCAAAGTGAACCGGGTCACACAGGCAGAGTTAGGAGGGGTCGTGTCACAGGCAGAGAGACAAGGAAGGCAGAGCCGGGTCACACAGGCAGTGGCAGGAACAGACAGCGGCGGGTCACACAGGCAGAGACACAGTCCTGCACACAAGCAGCCAGGAACTCACCTGCCCATGGAGACTACGTAACGTGGCTCTGGCATCTGGTCATACACCTGCAGGAGGCAAAATGTTTGTGTCAGTCACTTTGGGTTCAGACCCCAAACCATTCGCTCCATTACACCTCTAAGACTATAACTTGTTTGTGTCACGGTGGGGAGGAAGGTGGAACCACATGCACAAATAACAGGAATAGTCACAGTTAAATAAAATGTATTATATTGTACTTGCGTGTCAGGAATTGTATATTAGGGAAAAACAGCACTCAAGAGGTCTTGATAAATCAAAGATGTTCATGTACCGTGAGAGGATCTACCTTTTGATCCCAACCTCAACCTTTGTCAAGATATCATACTGTACTCACAACAGGGAGCAGGAGAAGCCTGTTCCTCTGCTCAGTAACAAGGTATAAAGGAAATATCCAGGGAATAAAAAAAAGCTCCTAGCTCTCACTCAGAAATGATTGATACTTCGTTGAAATCTCTATTCCCTGCCCTGCGGGGTGAGCTGCGGTGTCATGTACACTGGGTGCTTCCTGACTTTGTGCTGCTTTGATGCTTAGCGATTCTGCGGTTTGCGACTCTGTATCTGTCGCATCACACGGGCCTGTAGTGAGCAATTCACATAGGAATTGGCTTCCAGCCTCACCTTCCTGAGCGCGGGGGCCATCTTATTAGTGAGGGTTCCAGCCACGATCATCACATCCGACTGCCGGGGACTGGCACGGAAAACCACCCCGAACCTGTCCATGTCATAGCGAGGAGCTGCCATGTGCATCATCTCTACCGCGCAGCACGCCAGGCCGAAGGTCATGGGCCAGAGGGAACTCTGTGGACAAACGAGTGGCAGGTCCCTCATATTACTCAGAGGCAGGTCTCGGACACACAGGCTCCTGCTTCAACCAAGGTTTACTTGTGTTGTGCTGTGCTATATACAGGGAACACTGGGTAACAAACTAGGTCTATAAAATATTCAAGGAGCATAGAGATGCAGCGCAGACCTGGGGATCAGGCCTTACACCAGTAACCAAGAATTGGGCCAGTGCTGCCCGTTTCCTGGAGAGGACCCGCCAGAACTTACCCTGCGCGCCCAGTTCACCAGCTCGTCCAGCTTGGTGACGATGTACTCCCCTCGGTTGCTGGGCAGAGCCGTGTTCTGTGCTGTGACAGCGCTGCTCTTCTGCCGAACCAGGAAAGAGCTGAGGGACCAATGTGAGGATACAACACATTAGCCCTATTCTCTATACACCCAGTATCCTGCAGGAGTTAGGTCCTCACAATATTAATGACGAGACATTCGTAAAGATTATTATAGCAGAGGTAAATGGTAGACGGTCCTGCACATTGAAGGTGAATGTCAATGGTGGGATAAGAGGTGGGATAAGAGGTGGGATAAGAGGGACAGACAACTCTATTAGGCCTCGGGCATGGTCAGCGCACTGAGGCGCGCTGTTGCTCGGCAGTGAGCCCCTGCAGCCGCAATGAGAGCGGCTTTAGCAGGGGCTCGCTTACGCAAGCGTGCGGAAGCGTAAGTCTTATGAAAATTTAAAATTTTCGCGCCCATGGGAGCGCAGGGCCGGTCACGTGAGTGGTTCGCCCAATGAGGGCGAACCAGCTCCGTGACGTCACTGGCCCGCCCCCCGGACGGCGCGCTAACCAAGGCCAGGGAAAGCACCCGCTTTCCCTCAGCCTCATTCAGGGATTCTGTGAGAACGTATCACAGGTGCCACTTACCTGGTGACATTTTCAGCCTCGACCGTTGGCTGCAGGGCACGTGTGTGGAGAGCAGCCAGAAACCAGGTCTGGGGAAGGAAATCTCATTAAGAAGAACAGAAGAGCGCTAAAGCAGGAGGAAGGAGAGTAGCCAGGGAGGAAACTTC